>NC_080394.1:13219708-13344708 GCF_028751815.1 Salvia miltiorrhiza | reverse complement strand
TATTTGTTGTATTCAGGCGTGGTTTTTCACTAAGAGACTGCATTGGTGCATTCACATATATGGAGATAAAAGTAGGAAGGTACTGTATTCAATGAATAGCCCTAAAAATCGAAAACCACCATAAAACTTTACAGATCCTAAACAATATTGGTGAAAACATTACTTTTTCACAGCAATAAACTTTCAAAACACTTGTTTGTATCTACGGTATCTCCTGTACAAGAATAAACTATCATTATAATTGAATAAGTTACATTATATTCTGAAAATAATACAAACCAAACAATCATTATTCATTTTAGAATGAACCAGTTAAAGCAATTTCATAAGATTTCATAATAAGATATACTCAATCACCAAATATCATATGAACCGAACAATTATGATTGATTTATGAACAAAAGTAAAAATTTGATGAATATTGATTTCAATATATTCAAAGCTAATAATTCTAAAAAACTGAATCTTTAGATCGAAAAATACTTTACACAATCTAATAATTTTTCGATTCGGACCCCCAAAGCCCTAATTTCCACAGAATAAATACTTTTCACAATCTCTTTCGAACATTCGGAAAAATTATTTCGATGTTTTTTTGGTGGAATATTCTTAGATTATGCTAGATTTTTTCTGGGAAACAGTAAAATCCTTAAAAATTACATATCTGTAAAAAATGTAACTATAAATGAAGATTTCGTGTTTTTAAATTCCGAATGAAAAATGATATAGCGAGATTACAACTAAGACTTACATTTACACAGTAAGATCGACGTTCTTCAGCCCTGTGTGAAAATTTCGTGGTTCTTCGGTCTTCTGCGATCACCGGATGGTCGTCCTTCAATCTTCTTCGAAAAAATCAAGAGTTGCTCTATTCGAATTTGGACAAGAATTTTTCGAAGAGAAACCCAAAAACCAGTTATTCTTCAATCTTCTTGGATAAAGTACAGAAATTTTGCGGCGATGGAATCTCTGAGCCCTAATCGATTCAGTTTCTTCCGAATAGGAAGTGGGGGAGTGATTTTCGATTTGCTTCGGATCTTTCCAGATTTACCTTATGGGTAAATCTCTCATTTACCCCTTTCTTATTTTTTAATGGTTTTTTAGTAATGTTATTCGATTAAAATATTGGTGATCTGAATTAATTGGAACCGCTAGATCCACTTAATCACACGGTCAAGATTTATTCTCTATTCTATACTATAGGCTAATTCTCCATGGATCCCTACCCATATATACACGTTCAAATTTTATTTAGTGGTTCTTATTTGAACACTTCCATATATATATACTAGCATTTGCATCCCGTGCGATGCACGGGAAATATTTTTATAATTATATAAAATTGATACGAACTCAATTATTATATTTATAAATATAATAAAAAAATTAACTTTAACTAAATATATTTGAACTTAATATTAAAAAAATAAATAAGAATTCACAAGAAAAAAAATTGATATGATGAAAAAGTTATTAAAAATTAATTTTTTTGAGAAATAAATCTATTCGAAAAATGATGAGAGATAATTTGTTAATTTTAATCTTTCAATAAATATAACTTTTACTTTTAAATTGAATATTTACATAAAATATATATCAAATTAAATCTTTTATCCTTATCTTTAATTTGATATGCATATTAAATATTTTATAATTAGATTAATTGACAACTAAAAATAATATTTGTTAATTAAATATATTATTTTAATCGAAGTAGTCTATAATAACAATATTATCAATTCAATGAGTATAATATTAAATTTAATAAATACTGAAAAATAATAATTACATTATAAAGAAATAAAATAAAATTAAGATAAGGTAACTCAATTTAAGATTTTTTTACTTACAAATCAATTGTTGTATATTACAACAGTCAGTATATTTTGTATGTAACTAAAAGTAAAATAGTTATTATACCTTATAATTATTTCAAATTTATATTAAAATTTAATATGTAGTGAAGAATTTGAAAATTTTGAAATAAATAAATGTAAGCCATATTTAAAGTTTCATTTTTAATCTATATAAATATCAAATATGTTTATATAAATAAATAAAGTATTAGTACAAAAATACTACCACAAATTAAATAAATTTAAATCATATAAGAAATTCTATCTTATATATAACTAATTTTATTCATGTAAAGAATTATATTAAAATTAATACAAATTATACTTTTAAAATTAATATAAATTCGTAGATTAATATTCATTCTAAATTTATTTCTTTTAAATGACGTGAGTCTTTTAGTTTGACGTGGGTCTTTAAATTGCATGAGAAATTCAGTTATGCACATGATATGCGGTTCTTTTTTCAAGAAAAATTAACATGATATGTAGATTAAAATGACTCACGTTATTTTGAACTAAAATTTAAAAGAAATGGTCAAACCCATGATCTTATAAATTTACATAAATTTTTAATTAGCCATTTATTTTTTCAATATTCACAAAATTGCCATTCAAATTAATTTGAAATCAATTTCTAATTGAAAACTGCTGTTTTAATATAGTATAGATATATATATATATATATATATATATATTCTTCTAAATATATTTTATTGGATATGAATATTTATTTATAAGTCTTATCAAATAGATACAGACATATAATAAATAGTTTTAATGTAATATACAATGAATTAATATATTCTTATATATAATATTTCATTTATAAGATTACATGTAATATATATATATATATATATATATATATATGGGAGGGCTATACAGAAAACTCCTCTTAGACTATAATATAAGAACAAATCTAGACCATTAATATCAAATCTTGGACGGATCATATTAACTTTTAGTGGGAGGTTACATTCGAAAATGATGCACATATAATTCATAGGTAATTTTCGCATAAGGGTATCTTTGGTAAGTGCAATTTAATCTCTCTCTCTACGTTGATTCTCCAATCTTGAAATTAATGCCAAATCTCTCTCTAATAATTCGTACAGTATACTCAAAATATTTGCCTAATAATTCGTACTTATATAATTCTTATAGTTGATAGTTCATACAGTACATTCGAAAATACTTGCCTAATAATTCATATACATATAATTCTTACAGTTGATAATTCATACATTACATTAAAAAATATTTGCCTAATAATTCATGCGCATATAATGTATATTGTCACAGCCCAAAACCGTTTAGTTCCTTTGCAATTTTTATTTGAAAATTATTGAAGTTTCGAGTTATTAATATATATATATATATATATATATATATATATATATATATCTATGAGTCGAATTTATGAATATGTCTAGTCGCGCCCCTAATTAGATGAATAAATTTATACTAGATTTTAATGTATTCTCATTATAAATGTATATTTCTCTTAAATTAATTATTCTACATGGACTTTATTATTTATTCACTTTTGTTGGGCTGAAAATTTAATAAAAGCCCATAGCAATTTTATCTTCACCCATTCATTTTCACTATTCTTAATTTGGGATAGCAACGTGTTTCCTTCCGTTTAGCCACAATTTGATTTACTACTCAGCCACTTATTTATTTAACTTTGAATAGCATGTACTCTTATTTATTAAGTAACCAAATTATTATATATCAAAGATTTCATATTATTTATCTTCACTGTTCTTTTTTAAAATTCCTTTTCAAAATGAAAATGTGCAAAAAATCCCATTTATCCAACCACAACCGCCATACTCCTCTTTATCCCCATTTATCACCGCCATACATTTTTATATATATCAGATTCATTCACCTATAGTATATTATTTCATCCTTTTCTACATCTACATCTCTAATTTGCAAAACGTAAACTTATCCAGCAAGAAAATCAAGTTCTTTCCTTCCACTGTAGAGGTAAAACTCTATCTTTCATGGTCTGATTTCAATACAGCTTCTATGTTTTTCTTCATGCACATAAACAAAACCAACAAGTTTTCCACATAAATTATCATACGAAAATCCAAATATCAGATTTGATATAGATTTATCCATATTAAAATAGTTAAACTGAAATTGGAAATATGGGAGTAGAGTGGTGATGAGGGAGAATTGGGTGAAGGGATGCTGGATAACCGGTGAAGCGAGGGAGGTGACTGGACGGCGCCGCCAAGCGCTGCCTGCGCCACGGCGGCCGGTGGATAGAGAGCAGGAGGCGGCGGCGGTGGCAGGGGAACTGTGAACGGCGCCAGATCTAGAGAAGGGAGGAAGACAGCGACGAAGAGTCGCCGGAGAAGGCGCGGCCGCGGCTGCGGCTGATGCGGCGAGGACAGGGGCAGGGGAGGAGAAAGAGAGATGAGGGAAGAGGGCGAGAAGTGAGGGGTGAGAGGGATATAGGAAGAAGAGGGAGAGGAGGCGGAGCCGTCGGTCTCCGCCGACGGCGCTGCCGTCCGGTGGCGCGGCGGCAGGAGGCCGAGAGGAAGAGGGCCGAGGGAGGAAGGGAGAGAGGGAGTGAGCAGCTGTGGCCTGTGGGTGTGTGCGTGAGTTGTGTGTGTGTGTGTTCGGTTGTAAGTCAAAATGAGGTTTTAAGTAGGGTGAAGTAGAATGGGCATTTTGGGCTCAAGGGTGGGCTAAAGCTTCAATTTATTTTTGGGCTTGAAGTGTGGGCTAATTTTATTAATTAATTGGGTATGATTTTAAATTTAGATTTGAACTATTAAAACAAGGTATTTAAGTATTTTATAAGACCAATGGCTTTTAAAAGTTTTATGAAATTTTCTTTAATTTTAATTATTTTCAAGTACGTTTAGGCCCTTATATGTTATTTTATTTGAATTTATCTGACTAGGTGCGGCGCGACTAGGACGTTACTTTTGATTGAATTTCTCAAATTTAGCTTTCAAGTTGAAATTCAAGTTCAAGTTCAAAATTCAGGTGTGGGATTTATTTCAGTACATGCCCGTGGTTAATTCTTGTCCATTTTAATATCATGTGTTTACCATATGTGAGTTGCATTAAATTATATCGCTAGGGGCCCGCTCAATGGGTCCAGGACTTCACCGTCCTTGGTATGCCACAATGCGATTTCATGTTAAAGTTATGGTTGCAACCAGTCGCCAGGGGCCGGCTCAATCGGTCCAGGACGGAAAGGTCCTTGGTATGCCACCGTGCGACTTTCAGTCACGAATGTATTGATCATATGTGATTCTCATTTTATTAACGTGGACAATGATTGCATGTTTCCCACACTGAGTGTACCCTGTATGCTCATCCCATACTTAACATTTTCAGGTTTTAAAGGTCGGATGCACGTGGAAGGTCGAATGGCGAGTCAAATGTTTTTGAATTTAGCATTACTTAAAACTTTATTTTGAGTAAAGTATGTTTAAATAAAAATTTATTTCATTATTTTCTCGTTAAATATTTATTTATATTCATAGTTTTTCCGCGTGCGTTTTCATTTAAAATTAAAATGGATTTGGGTGTCACAAGGTGGTATCAGAGCAGGTCTACTTTCCTGTAGACTCTGCAAAATATTTTACATAAAATTTTTAAAAGTCGTGTGTGAGAAAGTCATTCGACCACTGCGCGCTCCGACTCCAAGGTAAAAGTATTTGAAAAGTTTTCAAGGGGATGAGTATAAATTGTTTACGTTGAAAGTATATTGAATTTTGCTGCAATAGTTGAAGTTATTATCAGAAAGTTCAAGTTCACTATGAAAATTATTATGAGAAAGTTCAGTATTCAAATTATTATGTTGAAGATTATTGCAGCTATGAATTGTTAAATTTCGAGGACGAAATTTTTTTAAGTGGGTAAGTTTGTCACAGCCCAAAACCGTTTAGTTCCTTTGCAATTTTTATTTGAAAATTATTGAAGTTTCGAGTTATTAATATATATATATATATATATATATATATATATATATATATATCTATGAGTCGAATTTATGAATATGTCTAGTCGCGCCCCTAATTAGATGAATAAATTTATACTAGATTTTAATGTATTCTCATTATAAATGTATATTTCTCTTAAATTAATTATTCTACATGGACTTTATTATTTATTCACTTTTGTTGGGCTGAAAATTTAATAAAAGCCCATAGCAATTTTATCTTCACCCATTCATTTTCACTATTCTTAATTTGGGATAGCAACGTGTTTCCTTCCGTTTAGCCACAATTTGATTTACTACTCAGCCACTTATTTATTTAACTTTGAATAGCATGTACTCTTATTTATTAAGTAACCAAATTATTATATATCAAAGATTTCATATTATTTATCTTCACTGTTCTTTTTTAAAATTCCTTTTCAAAATGAAAATGTGCAAAAAATCCCATTTATCCAACCACAACCGCCATACTCCTCTTTATCCCCATTTATCACCGCCATACATTTTTATATATATCAGATTCATTCACCTATAGTATATTATTTCATCCTTTTCTACATCTACATCTCTAATTTGCAAAACGTAAACTTATCCAGCAAGAAAATCAAGTTCTTTCCTTCCACTGTAGAGGTAAAACTCTATCTTTCATGGTCTGATTTCAATACAGCTTCTATGTTTTTCTTCATGCACATAAACAAAACCAACAAGTTTTCCACATAAATTATCATACGAAAATCCAAATATCAGATTTGATATAGATTTATCCATATTAAAATAGTTAAACTGAAATTGGAAATATGGGAGTAGAGTGGTGATGAGGGAGAATTGGGTGAAGGGATGCTGGATAACCGGTGAAGCGAGGGAGGTGACTGGACGGCGCCGCCAAGCGCTGCCTGCGCCACGGCGGCCGGTGGATAGAGAGCAGGAGGCGGCGGCGGTGGCAGGGGAACTGTGAACGGCGCCAGATCTAGAGAAGGGAGGAAGACAGCGACGAAGAGTCGCCGGAGAAGGCGCGGCCGCGGCTGCGGCTGATGCGGCGAGGACAGGGGCAGGGGAGGAGAAAGAGAGATGAGGGAAGAGGGCGAGAAGTGAGGGGTGAGAGGGATATAGGAAGAAGAGGGAGAGGAGGCGGAGCCGTCGGTCTCCGCCGACGGCGCTGCCGTCCGGTGGCGCGGCGGCAGGAGGCCGAGAGGAAGAGGGCCGAGGGAGGAAGGGAGAGAGGGAGTGAGCAGCTGTGGCCTGTGGGTGTGTGCGTGAGTTGTGTGTGTGTGTGTTCGGTTGTAAGTCAAAATGAGGTTTTAAGTAGGGTGAAGTAGAATGGGCATTTTGGGCTCAAGGGTGGGCTAAAGCTTCAATTTATTTTTGGGCTTGAAGTGTGGGCTAATTTTATTAATTAATTGGGTATGATTTTAAATTTAGATTTGAACTATTAAAACAAGGTATTTAAGTATTTTATAAGACCAATGGCTTTTAAAAGTTTTATGAAATTTTCTTTAATTTTAATTATTTTCAAGTACGTTTAGGCCCTTATATGTTATTTTATTTGAATTTATCTGACTAGGTGCGGCGCGACTAGGACGTTACTTTTGATTGAATTTCTCAAATTTAGCTTTCAAGTTGAAATTCAAGTTCAAGTTCAAAATTCAGGTGTGGGATTTATTTCAGTACATGCCCGTGGTTAATTCTTGTCCATTTTAATATCATGTGTTTACCATATGTGAGTTGCATTAAATTATATCGCTAGGGGCCCGCTCAATGGGTCCAGGACTTCACCGTCCTTGGTATGCCACAATGCGATTTCATGTTAAAGTTATGGTTGCAACCAGTCGCCAGGGGCCGGCTCAATCGGTCCAGGACGGAAAGGTCCTTGGTATGCCACCGTGCGACTTTCAGTCACGAATGTATTGATCATATGTGATTCTCATTTTATTAACGTGGACAATGATTGCATGTTTCCCACACTGAGTGTACCCTGTATGCTCATCCCATACTTAACATTTTCAGGTTTTAAAGGTCGGATGCACGTGGAAGGTCGAATGGCGAGTCAAATGTTTTTGAATTTAGCATTACTTAAAACTTTATTTTGAGTAAAGTATGTTTAAATAAAAATTTATTTCATTATTTTCTCGTTAAATATTTATTTATATTCATAGTTTTTCCGCGTGCGTTTTCATTTAAAATTAAAATGGATTTGGGTGTCACAAGGTGGTATCAGAGCAGGTCTACTTTCCTGTAGACTCTGCAAAATATTTTACATAAAATTTTTAAAAGTCGTGTGTGAGAAAGTCATTCGACCACTGCGCGCTCCGACTCCAAGGTAAAAGTATTTGAAAAGTTTTCAAGGGGATGAGTATAAATTGTTTACGTTGAAAGTATATTGAATTTTGCTGCAATAGTTGAAGTTATTATCAGAAAGTTCAAGTTCACTATGAAAATTATTATGAGAAAGTTCAGTATTCAAATTATTATGTTGAAGATTATTGCAGCTATGAATTGTTAAATTTCGAGGACGAAATTTTTTTAAGTGGGTAAGTTTGTCACAGCCCAAAACCGTTTAGTTCCTTTGCAATTTTTATTTGAAAATTATTGAAGTTTCGAGTTATTAATATATATATATATATATATATATATATATATATATATCTATGAGTCGAATTTATGAATATGTCTAGTCGCGCCCCTAATTAGATGAATAAATTTATACTAGATTTTAATGTATTCTCATTATAAATGTATATTTCTCTTAAATTAATTATTCTACATGGACTTTATTATTTATTCACTTTTGTTGGGCTGAAAATTTAATAAAAGCCCATAGCAATTTTATCTTCACCCATTCATTTTCACTATTCTTAATTTGGGATAGCAACGTGTTTCCTTCCGTTTAGCCACAATTTGATTTACTACTCAGCCACTTATTTATTTAACTTTGAATAGCATGTACTCTTATTTATTAAGTAACCAAATTATTATATATCAAAGATTTCATATTATTTATCTTCACTGTTCTTTTTTAAAATTCCTTTTCAAAATGAAAATGTGCAAAAAATCCCATTTATCCAACCACAACCGCCATACTCCTCTTTATCCCCATTTATCACCGCCATACATTTTTATATATATCAGATTCATTCACCTATAGTATATTATTTCATCCTTTTCTACATCTACATCTCTAATTTGCAAAACGTAAACTTATCCAGCAAGAAAATCAAGTTCTTTCCTTCCACTGTAGAGGTAAAACTCTATCTTTCATGGTCTGATTTCAATACAGCTTCTATGTTTTTCTTCATGCACATAAACAAAACCAACAAGTTTTCCACATAAATTATCATACGAAAATCCAAATATCAGATTTGATATAGATTTATCCATATTAAAATAGTTAAACTGAAATTGGAAATATGGGAGTAGAGTGGTGATGAGGGAGAATTGGGTGAAGGGATGCTGGATAACCGGTGAAGCGAGGGAGGTGACTGGACGGCGCCGCCAAGCGCTGCCTGCGCCACGGCGGCCGGTGGATAGAGAGCAGGAGGCGGCGGCGGTGGCAGGGGAACTGTGAACGGCGCCAGATCTAGAGAAGGGAGGAAGACAGCGACGAAGAGTCGCCGGAGAAGGCGCGGCCGCGGCTGCGGCTGATGCGGCGAGGACAGGGGCAGGGGAGGAGAAAGAGAGATGAGGGAAGAGGGCGAGAAGTGAGGGGTGAGAGGGATATAGGAAGAAGAGGGAGAGGAGGCGGAGCCGTCGGTCTCCGCCGACGGCGCTGCCGTCCGGTGGCGCGGCGGCAGGAGGCCGAGAGGAAGAGGGCCGAGGGAGGAAGGGAGAGAGGGAGTGAGCAGCTGTGGCCTGTGGGTGTGTGCGTGAGTTGTGTGTGTGTGTGTTCGGTTGTAAGTCAAAATGAGGTTTTAAGTAGGGTGAAGTAGAATGGGCATTTTGGGCTCAAGGGTGGGCTAAAGCTTCAATTTATTTTTGGGCTTGAAGTGTGGGCTAATTTTATTAATTAATTGGGTATGATTTTAAATTTAGATTTGAACTATTAAAACAAGGTATTTAAGTATTTTATAAGACCAATGGCTTTTAAAAGTTTTATGAAATTTTCTTTAATTTTAATTATTTTCAAGTACGTTTAGGCCCTTATATGTTATTTTATTTGAATTTATCTGACTAGGTGCGGCGCGACTAGGACGTTACTTTTGATTGAATTTCTCAAATTTAGCTTTCAAGTTGAAATTCAAGTTCAAGTTCAAAATTCAGGTGTGGGATTTATTTCAGTACATGCCCGTGGTTAATTCTTGTCCATTTTAATATCATGTGTTTACCATATGTGAGTTGCATTAAATTATATCGCTAGGGGCCCGCTCAATGGGTCCAGGACTTCACCGTCCTTGGTATGCCACAATGCGATTTCATGTTAAAGTTATGGTTGCAACCAGTCGCCAGGGGCCGGCTCAATCGGTCCAGGACGGAAAGGTCCTTGGTATGCCACCGTGCGACTTTCAGTCACGAATGTATTGATCATATGTGATTCTCATTTTATTAACGTGGACAATGATTGCATGTTTCCCACACTGAGTGTACCCTGTATGCTCATCCCATACTTAACATTTTCAGGTTTTAAAGGTCGGATGCACGTGGAAGGTCGAATGGCGAGTCAAATGTTTTTGAATTTAGCATTACTTAAAACTTTATTTTGAGTAAAGTATGTTTAAATAAAAATTTATTTCATTATTTTCTCGTTAAATATTTATTTATATTCATAGTTTTTCCGCGTGCGTTTTCATTTAAAATTAAAATGGATTTGGGTGTCACATATATAGTTGATAATTCATATGATAAAAAATGATTGCCTAATAATTATACGAAATCAAACAAACAATGCACCTATACAATGATAATTCGGTAAACTAATCATGCGAATAGTATAATTCAGGATTAAACAAATTTAATTCATGAGAGTGCATGCTAATTCATAAATAAAACGGACATATATAATTCATGACAGTTCAACAATAAAAATAAATATGTGATTTAATTCGTAGTAGTTCATATTAGTTCATAAATAAAAATATAGAGTAGTTAGAATTAAAATTGTACTCGTGATGAATTATACGTTTCATTCAGATGTTAAAAATAATTCGTACGATTTCTGGGTTGTCCATAGTCTTCGACGTGAAGTTTTCAATTTCCTAATTATCGTGTTTGATTTTGATTTTGGTATAGAGATAAAAAGGTACATGTTTCCAAGAAAATCCCCACAATTCAGGAAAACACTACAAAAAAACGCGCAAATAGCGACGAAAACTACTGACGGCGGCGCCGCCGCCGGCAATTACCGACGGCACGGCGGCGGCAAAAACGGCGACCCGCCTTTTGACTATTACCGGCGAATTACCGACGGCAAAAAGGCCGCCGCTAATTAGCGGCGGTTACGCCGTCGCTAATTTAAATATATATTAATATACATATATATTATTTATTACCGACGGCATTTGCCGTCGGTATTTACCGACGGCAAATGCTAATTACCGACGGCATTTGCCGTCGGTAATTAATTTTATTTTTTTTTACTTTTTTTTTATTTTTTTTTAAATTTTTTAATTTATTTTTTAATTTATTTTTTTATTTTTTTTTGCATTTATCATCTAATAAATTGATCAAAGATAAAAATACAAAAACATTGAAATCAAATATATATTGAAATACAAGTGAAAATTTAAACATTGATTATTACTAATCTAATATTATTACTAAGAATTCAAGATTCTTAGTAAGAATCTTATAATTATAACTTAAGAATGTTAATTTGATTAGTGATTCACTCATAAATCATCACTAATCCAAGATTATTACTAAGAATTCAAGATTCTTAGTAAGAATCTTATAATTATAACTTAAGAATGTTAATTTGATTAGTGATTCACTCATCAATCATCACTAATCCAAGATTATTACTAAGAATTCAAGATTCTTAGTAAGAATCTTATAATTATAACTTAAGAATGTTAATTTGATTAGTGATTCACTCATCAATCATCACTAATCCAAGATTATTACTAAGAATTCAAGATTCTTAGTAAGAATCTTATAATTATAACTTAAGAATGTTAATTTGATTAGTGATTCACTCATCAATCATCACTAATCCAAGATTATTACTAAGAATTCAAGATTCTTAATTAGTAAGAATCTTATAATTATAACTTAAGAATGTTAATTTGATTAGTGATTTACTCATCAATCATCACTAATCCAAGATTATTACTAAGAATTCAAGATTCTTCGTAAGAATCTTATAATTATAACTTAAGAATGTTAATTTGATTAGTGATTCACTCATCAATCATCACTAATCCAAGATTATTACTAAGAATTCAAGATTCTTAGTAAGAATCTTATAATTATAACTTAAGAATGTTAATTTGATTAGTGATTCACTCATCAATCATCACTAATCCAAGATTATTACTAAGAATTCAAGATTCTTAGTAAGAATCTTATAATTATAACTTAAGAATGTTAATTTGATTAGTGATTCACTCATCAATCATCACTAATCCAAGATTATTACTAAGAATTCAAGATTCTTAGTAAGAATCTTATAATTATAACTTAAGAATGTTAATTTGATTAGTGATTCACTCATCAATCATCACTAATCCAAGATTATTACTAAGAATTCAAGATTCTTAATTAGTAAGAATCTTATAATTATAACTTAAGAATGTTAATTTGATTAGTGATTTACTCATCAATCATCACTAATCCAAGATTATTACTAAGAATTCAAGATTTTTAGTAAGAATCTTATAATTATAACTTAAGAATGTTAATTTGATTAGTGATTCACTCATCAATCATCACTAATCCAAGATTATTACTAAGAATTCAAGATTCTTAGTAAGAATCTTATAATTATAACTTAAGAATGTTAATTTGATTAGTGATTTACTCATCAATCATCACTAATCCAAGATTATTACTAAGAATTCAAGATTCTTCGTAAGAATCTTATAATTATAACTTAAGAATGTTAATTTGATTAGTGATTCACTCATCAATCATCACTAATCCAAGATTATTACTAAGAATTCAAGATTCTTCGTAAGAATCTTATAATTATAACTTAAGAATGTTAATTTGATTAGTGATTCACTCATCAATCATCACTAATCCAAGATTATTACTAAGAATTCAAGATTCTTAGTAAGAATCTTATAATTATAACTTAAGAATGTTAATTTGATTAGTGATTCACTCACAAATCATCACTAATCCAAGATTATTACTAAGAATTCAAGATTCTTAGTAAGAATCTTATAATTATAACTTAAGAATGTTAATTTGATTAGTGATTCACTCATCAATCATCACTAATCCAAGATTATTACTAAGAATTCAAGATTCTTAGTAAGAATCTTATAATTATAACTTAAGAATGTTAATTTGATTAGTGATTCACTCATCAATCATCACTAATCCAAGATTATTACTAAGAATTCAAGATTCTTAATTAGTAAGAATCTTATAATTATAACTTAAGAATGTTAATTTGATTAGTGATTCACTCATCAATCATCACTAATCCAAGATTATTACTAAGAATTCAAGATTCTTCGTAAGAATCTTATAATTATAACTTAAGAATGTTAATTTGATTAGTGATTCACTCATCAATCATCACTAATCCAAGATTATTACTAAGAATTCAAGATTCTTAGTAAGAATCTTATAATTATAACTTAAGAATGTTAATTTGATTAGTGATTCACTCATCAATCATCACTAATCCAAGATTATTACTAAGAATTCAAGATTCTTAGTAAGAATCTTATAATTATAACTTAAGAATGTTAATTTGATTAGTGATTCACTCATCAATCATCACTAATCCAAGATTATTACTAAGAATTCAAGATTCTTAGTAAGAATCTTATAATTATAACTTAAGAATGTTAATTTGATTAGTGATTCACTCATCAATCATCACTAATCCAAGATTATTACTAAGAATTCAAGATTCTTAATTAGTAAGAATCTTATAATTATAACTTAAGAATGTTAATTTGATTAGTGATTTACTCATCAATCATCACTAATCCAAGATTATTACTAAGAATTCAAGATTTTTAGTAAGAATCTTATAATTATAACTTAAGAATGTTAATTTGATTAGTGATTCACTCATCAATCATCACTAATCCAAGATTATTACTAAGAATTCAAGATTCTTAGTAAGAATCTTATAATTATAACTTAAGAATGTTAATTTGATTAGTGATTCACTCATCAATCATCACTAATCTAATATTATTACTAAGAATTCAAGATTCTTAGTAAGTAACTTATAATTATAACTTAAGAATGTTAATTTGATTAGTGATTCACTCATCAATCAACACTAAGGTTATGAATGATGTATAAACTAGATTGATAAAAAAAAAAATCAAAAATTAATAATAAATTAATTAATAAATATTTTTCCGACATAAAAATAAGAACGGAAACGAGCCCAATCCGTAATTAACAACATTTTTTGTATATCATCTCGACATATTCTAAGGTTATGAATATATATGATATTGTATATTGAAGTAGAATTTAAATGAATTAATAGATACTATATATATATCAATAATACGAGTGTTCTGTACTGGTGACCATTCGAAAAGAACTTCAAGGTTAAGCGTGCTTGACTTAGAGCACAACTAAGATGGGTGACCGACTGGGAAGTTCGTCTAAATTATGCAATACTGTATAAATACCGAAATAAATTGTGGATATACAATAAAATAAATAAATAAAATAAATAAATAAATAAATAAATAAATAAAATAAAAAAAATAAATTAAAAAATATTACCGAGGGCAAATGCCGTCGGTAATGCCGTCGGTAATTACCGACGGCATTTTGCCCTCGGTAATATCGTGAACAACTCCGGCGTGTGCGCCACCACCGTCCGGTGGAAATTACCGACGGTGATCTCGCCGCCGCTAATTACCGACGGCAAACGCCGTCGGTAATTTTTCGGCAAGTCTCCGCCGTTCAACGGCGGTATTTAACGGCGGAAATGCCGGCGGCTTCGCCGCCGTTAATTGCCGGCGGCGGCCGATCGCCGTCGGTAATGGCTTTGCCGACGAACCGTTTAGCGACGGCGAGTTGCCGCCGGTAACACTATTTACCGGCGGCCGTCTTTTGTTACCGACGGTATTTCGCCGTCGGTAATCAACGATTTTTTTGTAGTGACATATCTAATAAAAATTTAAAATTACTTGTTTACCCACTAAACAAAAGTAACAAAAAATTGACTGCATATACGATTAACATGATGATATGATCCAGCCGTTAGTTGAGTTAGTTTTTATTTTAGCCTCATATATATATATATATATATATATATATATATATATAGGGGGCCGCTCCAATGAGACCCTCTAATTTTAGTGAGATCTAGGGCACGATCTGGTGCGTTTATTTTATCAATCCTATGACTGATATTGTATCTGGAGGGTGATTTTTTTTCGCAGGGTTCGAATCCTGGAGGGAGCAGAATATTTTAAATTTTGTTATTCATCAGTATATACTGCATTGTTCATCATTATATACGGCCCTGCTCATCAGTATATATATCTTATTCATTACGAATTTTTAAAATTTTATTTTTCATCAGTATATACATCTTGTTCATTAGATATACGTTTTGTTCATTAGCATTATATGTCTTATTCATTGTCCTAGTGTTTCATGAAAAATAGGGGGTCTCACTGGAGCTCGCCCCTATATATATATATATATATATATATATATATATAATAGGGATATAATAGATAATCTAAATTTTATATGAAGACGTTTTTTATATTAGTATAGATTTGTTTAATATTTCTCATCTATGTGTATATTTATCAACATAATTACTAGTTTATTTATGTATTTTGAATTCAATAGGGAAATAACTAGGAAAACTAGAACACAGAAAGTGTGCTAAAAAAAAAGACGCGCGTAATTTTTTTTTTTTCTTCTTCTTAAAAGTCTTATTCAACACCATATGAAGACAAGTGAAACTGGGATTAGTTATGTAGTTGGCCAAACTGCGGTGATCCGTGCAAGGTGTCATGCATATTGTTATAAGAATTGCTTCGTCTACTGTTAAATTAATGCTTAGACTCTTTTTTTAATTAATTAATGGGATAAAGCCGCAATTGATATATGACTACGTGTACATTTTGTATAACTTCGTTTTTATATAATATAGCCCGTCAACAGTACCAAAAAAAAAAGTAAAAGCTAAATTGTAAATTTGTAAACCATGCATATTGTATTGGAATTTATAAAATTTTATAGTATTTAGCTCAAGAGTGATGTAATATTAAAAGTATTAGTAACTAAATAAATCTCCCTTTTTCAAATTAATTTATATCTTCTGGATTTTAGGTTCTAAATTTGTGTGTATAGGAAGAATGAGTAAAATAATTAAGATGTTATTCAATTGGCGCCGTAGCACTAAGAAAACCCATCTTAACAATATTAGGATAGTGATGGTCAATTAATCGGAATCCAAAGAAGTTAAGAAGCAACGCCATATTTGTTTGTCCAATTTCGTGGGAATTGCATCCAAGAAAAAAGTATTATCGATCCAGAGAAAAACTAGGTAGCAAGGTCACCTAAGCCCCTCTAAAATACAGTTAGGGTAGTTGAGCCACAAAATCCCACTTAATATATTATCCCCTTTTTCTTACAACCTTAAACCATGCAATGTATAATTAAACCCAAGGCCCTCTCTCCTCTCATCATCATATTCACAAGCATCCATGATGAATGTATTGGCAGTGATGATGATAGCTGCTTCCCTGGTGGCTCCTTATGCGGCGGCGCAGTCAAACACGAACACAAACGCCATCTGCACGGGGCCTATGCTGCGCAGCTTCGGGTCGTGCATAGGGTTCCTGAGCACAGGGTCGAACGCGTCGTCGCCGACTTCGGCGTGCTGCAACTCGTTGAGAGACCTGATGAGCAACGGCCAAGATTGCCTGTGCCTCATAGTTACAGGAGGTGTACCTTTCCAAGTTCCCATCAATCGCTCTTTGGCAATCTCTCTTCCTAAAGCATGCAGACAATCTGGAGTCCCAGTTGAATGCAAAGGTAACACTCCTATTAGATACCACTACCACTGCATGCCATTAATTAATACACACTCCTTAATTTAATTATTAACTTCACCTTAATTATTTCAATTGCAGCCACAGCCAGTCCCGTTCCATCTCCAGGTAGTATTATATTAATGAATTCCAGAATTATGAATTTTGATGAATTCGGATTCATTTAGTGCTTTTTGTTGGTCTAGAACCAAGGAGTTCAACCCCTGGTGCACCAGATACAAATCCTGGATTATCTCCTCCTTCAATTCCTCAAGGTATACACTAATTAAGTTTTAATTCCATTTATATGTAAGGTGAAATATAACTTTTGTTCACCACAATTTTAAAAAATATGGACCAATTTATTTGTAGGAGTATTTTACACTAACGTTATCTACTGAAGAATAGTATGCTACCATCTTATTCCATTTTCTTTTTTGTTTAATCTAACATGACGATCTTCCATCTTTCCAAATTTTGCAGTTCCATTTATTCCTCAGCCCTTGACACCGCCGTCATCTGGGCGCGATGGCGGCGTGACGCCGCCTCAGACGCCGCAAGGTGGCCTAGTCCCGACGCTTACGCCGCCAGGAATGCGGCCGACATTGTCGGCTGCGCAGCCATCTCCAATTCTTTTTCCATCTCTTCTTGTAGCGATATTGATGGCCGTCTTTCAAGTCTACTTTTGTTGATATATATATATATATATATATATATATAGGGTTAGCATCGGTTAAGAAGGCCTTTAACATCAAGAATTAAGAAGCAATCTTGACCATCAATTTCACTCAATCTAACGGATTGAAAAAAAAAAGGAAAATTGGTTTTTAAATTCATTAGTTATTTCCGGAAAATGCATTAGAATTATATAGGGTTATTCTTGTAACTTTTGCATATTGTAATCATTATGAATCTCATCATATGCGTGAATTCCGACTTTCCTTCTTTAGTTTGTTGAACTAATTCAACATATTCCTAATTACAGAACCGATCACCTACCCACCGTGGGCAAGCATAATGTGTCCACCATTGATGTGGCAATTTTAATTAGGAAAGATAACTAATAAATCTTACTCTAATTAAAATGATCTTACTATAATTACAATTGTCACATCATGGTGGGCACATTATGCATGCCCACGGTGGGTAGGTGATCGGTTCTGTTCCTAATTATACATTTAGAGGCTATAGGTAGTCATTAGCTAGGGTTTCTCGGTGAAGAACGAAGCGGCAGGATAAGGTTTGATGAACCGAGTTTGAAGGTTTGTAGATCAGCGATCTATTAGCAACAAACATATGAATTTTTTCATTTTTTTTTTGAGCTAAATGAATTCTTTCATTTTTGTTGTGTCGTTTGTTTTTCTTTTTTCTGCTTTTGATGTTTTTTTTTTAATCTGCAGAAACTATGAATGTGAACCCGAGTATGAATGTGAACTTGTTCTTGATGGGTTGACATATGTTATACTTTTTGGTCGAGGTTTATTTTTAAGTTTTTTATTTGAACTAGTTTATGATGAGAGTTTTTTTTTTCCTCCTTTATTTGATCTGGCTCAGGCAGATTGAAATATAATGGAATTTATATATATATTCTCTTGGACATTTCTTTTGAATCTTTGTATGTTTTTTATTGAACGTAAATTTATTTTTTGTCGAATCTAGTGTGCATAATAAAATATATAAATGAATGTCAAATTAATACAACAACAAATAAGTTCTGAACATGTTGTTTCAAGTGTGTCGAATAAGTTCTTGATTAGTGTGTCGAATAAGTTCTGAACATTATGTTTTCCAAAATGTTTCTAATCACATAACCCATTTAAATTTATTAATAATGAATAAAAATTACATTGTTCAACATATGATCAATAAAAGTTCAATAAAAATGCAAGCAAAAAAATATTAACTTTTAAAGAAACAATAAAAATTAATATGCTTTCTTCAATACGCACAGTTAATACTAAATAATGTAATGTTCTTTGAAATTTATCCAATATAAATATTAGAATCTAACCCAAGTGCTTGGAAAAGGTCCTCTTCGGAAGCACAAATGTGTTGGAAAGTGAGAAACAATTTAAATAGGTGTGAACAAGTTAAACCATTTTGATGAACTTGTCACCTAATTTTTTCGAACGCGCGTTTGGTCGGGGGTTCGATTTCTGGTGGCGGTGTATTTTTTAACAAATTAAATAAATTCGTATGTTCATTAGTTATATTGTTCTGTTCAACAAATTTATTGATATGTTAATTAATCTCATTTCTTACAAAAATCAACTTTTCAATAGAACCTAACCATTAAATGCTTAATTTAAATAGTTGGAACTTGGAAGAGCTAACATTTCAACGCAATGAGTATTTTAGTCATGAAAAATAATGTATAATAAAAAAAGGCATATTCATCTTGAACGTAAGAAGGGTGTCTTACGAAGCATCATTGAGGTATTACGAGGAAGTGGCAAATGTGCTTTATGTTTAGTATTTTTTTTTATATACATTTGAGTTGGATCCTATTAGAATATGAAAGAAGAATACGGTCTATTTGTGTGGCCTTCAAGTGTCACTCTAGCTAAGTATATTTGGCAGCAAAAATTACATTTTTCTGGGGTTAATATTGTTGAGGTGAGACGGGTATTGTTATTTTACAGTCGACCTGTTTCCTTAGTTTTAGTTCAATCACATTTTCTGGCTAAAACAGCTCGGTGCTAGAACTTCATTGCCTGGACTAGTTGCTGCTAAAGTGGGTGCAAATGTGACACTAATTGATCACTTAAGCAAAAATGAGTTATGTTCATCTAGAAAATGAGATTTGTTCATTAAAGTTCAAAGGATATAACTATTTGTTCAAAATCGATTCAATATAGGTTCAATGGATTTAAAGATGAAATATAAAGATGGATATAATTTTTGTCATGGAAGGGAATGTAATGCAGTAAGCTAGCAGGAAATGATTTCACATAAATTATTGCCTCTGAAAATAAAAATATAAGTTCATATTATATATACATATTGTTCAACGTATTAACAACAAAGTTCATTAAAACAAAACATTATTAGGGTACAACAGCAGGATAATACAAAAAGTTCAATACAATTCGTTGTATGTTCAACATATGGGGAAAAATGCTATAAATTGAGTGAAGTAATAGGCCAAAAATTTTATTCATGCCATAGAATTTCTATGTATAAAAAAATGTGTTTTCCTTAATACTAGTAATTTACAGAAATGGACAAAATTCAGAACCCGGTCGATATTAGTAATTGATAAGATGGACAATGAAAAAAGTTTAAGTTAATTAACCAACCAGCAAAAACATACATTGTGACGCCATTAATTTGAATCGAAAATATTTTATTAAGTTTTCTAAAAAAAAATTATTAATAATTGTCTATCATGTTCATATATGAAAAAAAACAGTACATCATTCCACCAAAACGATAATTAGCATTAAGATTTTTACATGAATGTTGTAACAGTAGTCAGGATAATATCTTATCAAATCTTTCTATAACAACATAGATATTGTAAATCTTAATTAGTGGACTTACCGTTTAATGAATGTGTTAAAAAGTCAATCCTACCCTTAAGCTTATAATAATCGGCCATTACTAGAATAAATACTCACCGTTGGATTGGGTTTAATGTGTGGTTTAGATTACTTCTCACTTCTCAAAATACTTAAGCTTCTCAATAGAACTTCTCCCTATATATATATATATATATATATATATATATCTGGTAGTATGATTTTTGTGGATTTTGGATACCATTGATTCATTATTTGTATAAGAATTTCACGATGAAGAATAATATAATATACTTTAAATTTTGTTTAATAGTTGCCCTTCTCTAGACCTAAAAATGTGATAGTATTTGTGAATTGTCAGATATTTGCGCTACAAAATTATGTGTTTCGTGTAATTTGTTTTTTATTTTATTTTATGAAATTTATTATTTCGTGTTTTTCAACAGAAGGCATATCTGAAGCACCTTACATAAATAAATAACCATATTTCTTACGTCGGTTTCATTTGCTACATCTTCATGTTTCATTTGACTGAATTTATTTATGATGCACCGAATACATACGATAATACCGTATTCCATAATTATTATACCAGTGATGGTTAAACATAAATTATGGCACAAAATAGAATCATTTTGCTGCAGGGACAGATTTTGGAAAACCGTGTTAAAAGCATGTTAGGATATGGGCCTAACGTGAATATATCAATATATGTGGAGTTGTGTACAGCCCATCTATTTTGGGCTCGACGCAAACTCATGATTTCATAAACAGATTTCTGTAAAGAAAGCAAATTAAAATGCTCACAATGATAATATTAAAATTTAAAATACCCATTCTTATAAATTTATGGTTTTTATATTCAAGTTATATAATCTAAAATAACCTTAATGTCAACATTACATTTGTCATTATAAGATAAATGTCTTACATCATCTTACAAATTTATACCATTTGAACAAAATTCTATGAGGTATGATAAAAAAATAATTGTGCTTTACTCCTTCTGTCCCACGAATCTTGAGTCACTTTTCTTTTTCAGCCGTCCCACGAATCTTGAGTTATTTCCTTATATGGTAAAAAAAAATTCTTTTATTCATCTTTTCATTTTTTCACCTACCACACTTAACACTAAATACTACTCCCTCCGTCCACGAAAGAACTTCCTATCTTTCCTTTTTGTGGGACGTCCACAAAAGAACTTCCTACCTATTTTTGGACTATACCCCACCACTTATAATCCTCTTACTTTTCACTTTTCACAACTCCCAATACACTCAACTACCTTTTATCCACTTTCAATACACTCAACAATATTTTTTATTAAAACCCGTGTCACTCTCACCTAGGAAGTTCTTTCATGGACGGAGGGAGTATTTTCTTAATTTTCGTGCCGAAAAAAATTGCTTCAAAATTTGCGGGACGGAGGGAGTATATACTTCTTGAATTTAATGCACGGGCCCCCCAACATTTACATGCCAATAATTGACATTTCAAGGTTGTCGGCCCCTTGTATTTGAGGTGATCGTGCGGCAAATTTTGCTGAGCTTCACCCAAATTAAATAAAAAATTCTAATCAATATACTACTTCATACTCCCTCCGTCCCACTTCAATTGGCACATTTGCCTTTTTTTTTGTCCCACTACAATTGGCACTTTCACTTTTTCTACACACATAAAAGAAGTGGACCCTACCTACTTTACACTCTTTATCCTTTATTCTTAATCTTCGTGCTCACTTCAAAAGTGTCAATTGAAGTGGGACGGAGGGAGTATATCGTTAGGTAGTCAGTTTAATTTTACACAAAATCTCTTGTACACCCGGGTCGTACACGACCCGAATTTTGACCCATATCTAATTCAACCGGACTATCCTACCCGAATGTCAAGTGTTAGTGTCATTTACATGTAGTGTTAGTGTCATTTCAATATTGTCATTTTCGAAATTGTGTCATTTGTAAAATAAAATAGTATTAGTGTTATTTTTGAAATAGTGTCATTTGTAAAACAAAATAGTGTTAGTGTCATTCCAAGATCGTGTTCATGTTAGTGTTAGTGTCATTTCAAGAAAAAATGAGTCAGGATAGTCCAATTGAGTCAGGATCCAGGTCGGGTACAACCCGGGTGTATGGTAAACCCGGGTGTACAGGAGACCACCTCTTAATTTTATTGCGAACCATGACACCGTCGTCATTTGGGTACACGACGACAGCATGCCGCCACAAACGCTGTAAGGTGACCTAGTCTTGACGCTTACGCCGTCGGGAATGCGTTCGACATTGTCAACTGTGCAATCATTTTCAATAATTAAAAAGATAAACTGACAACAATTACTAAGTTTTGACCGACATCAGAAAATTATACAATAATTGTCAATTTTTCTTACATAATTGTACTTGTGTAAGACTTTTCACGAAAAATAATGATAAACTAAGAGCATTGGCAACGCCTTACTCGAGTGCCTACTCGAGTAAGGCGTTGCCTTCGTGTATGGCGTTGCAGACGTGCGGTAGTCGAGCCTTCGAGTATGCTCGATCGGGTGGAGAGGAAAGGCGCGTGCATTGCACGCGCCTTTATAATTAAAAAAAAATAGAGAAATTTGAATTTTGACTGGTTTTCCTCGATATGCGTGCTTTGACCGACCGTTTCCAATTTTTTTTTCTTATTCTCATCTTTAAAAAACCCCATCTCCTCCATTCTTCTTCACATCTCTTCTTCTCCAATTTTCTTCTCCTCCATTTCTCTTCAAGAATTTTCTTCCTTCATGGATCCACACAACCCTTTCTATGATCCTAATTGGTGCCCCGATCTCTCCTCCGATTATCACCCCGATATGGGAGGAATCAACTTGGAGGAGACCCCACCCGAGGAGGAACCGATCAGTGCAGAGCAGAGTGCCTCCAAACCAAAGAAGGGCGGCCGGAAGAAGGAAATGGCCACGAAAATTAAGCACGACAAGGAAGTAAGGATCCGTCATACTTACCTTCCCGAGCATACGGATCTCATCGTCCAAGTTTGGGCGGAGGAGACCAACGACGCCATCCGTGGGACGGATCAGAAGGGGGATGCATATTGGGGCCGGATCCGCGCACGTGTGAACCCCATCATCGGCGTCGACCTTAAGATCCGGCAACTTCAAGGCCACTGGGCCCAAGTGAGCGCAGATGTGCGTCTCTGGGAAGCTATTTGGGTGGAGATGCGCAACAATTGGCCCTCCGGTCATTCGGATGATATGCTTCGTGACAAGGCCCAAAAACTCTTCAAGGCTCGAAGCCCACAAAAGGCCGCATTCCATTTTTGGAACGCGTGGAAAGTTCTCCGAAACAATCCCAAGTTCAAGTCGATGTACCTCGTTGGAGACGTGCATGCCTCCAAGAGGACAAAGACTACGGAAGAGGGCGGCTTTACCACCTCGGCGTCGGGCGAGGAGATCTCTTCTTCCCGGCCCATTGGCAACAAGGCGGCGACGGCGGCAAACGGGAAAGGGAAGGCATCAGCGTCGCATACGAGCTCGGAGCCTCCACCGGAAATAGTGGAAAGGTTGGACAGGTCCGACCAGCAGATGAGGGCATTCACCGCCCAGTACCAGTGGAGGAACGATATCAAGGAGAGGGAGCTCGATATGCAGCTCCTGAACGCGGATACGACGCACATGACGGACGCACAAAGGGCATTGCACGCGTCCATGGTCGCCGACGTGCTCAGGCGTCGTGGTCTAGACTAGGATTTTAATTATGTAATTTTAATGATGGGGTAATATCATGTTTTAGGTGTTGTTAATTTTTATGTAATTTTTTTTTATGTTTTAGATGTTTTTAAATTTTATGTTTAATGACGTATTTAACTATTAGAAAAATATGTTATTTAAATTATGCAATTAAATTTAAATGAAAAACATAAAAATCAAAACTAATGTTATCAAGTAGGCTATCAAGTAACCCCAATGCAGCACTACCTACTCAATAACACAACCACTATCAAGTAGGCTATTAAGTAAGCCCATTGCGGATGCTCTAACAATATCTAAGGGTGATTTAGATCCTCACTTTAATTTGGACATAGAATCAATTTTTTTATAAAAACGAACAATTTTAATTACAAATTATAAATGTAGATAGACATATTTACCCACCAACACTTCTATAATTAAAACTAGTGAGTTTACAATTTAGTTTTTTTTTTTCTGTGTTTGAAAAAATTAATATTTTAAAAAAATGGACCCGAATATAAAATCTTTAACCTAAGATTTTAATCACTTTATAACTAATCAACACACACGCACAAAACATAATAATAGTGTAATATGATTTGATTTTCTCAAGATCTAAGTTTTATTGACTCAGAGCCTGA
This sequence comes from Salvia miltiorrhiza, assembly GCF_028751815.1. Taxonomy (NCBI): domain Eukaryota; kingdom Viridiplantae; phylum Streptophyta; class Magnoliopsida; order Lamiales; family Lamiaceae; genus Salvia; species Salvia miltiorrhiza. Next base: position 13,319,867 of record NC_080394.1, on the reverse strand, counting down.
GTGAGAGACTATCGGCATCAATTGAAGAATGAGAAAAAAAATACTAATCATTATAGGGCCAAGTTGATTTTGTCAATCTAAGACCAAAGTTACACATTTTGGTCCTCTTTTTCAGCTTAGAGTTATTTTATAAATTATTTATTGTATTCCATATTTCTAGTAGATCTCTCATTATAACTTTCCTGCAACTTGAATTAATTCACAAATAAAACAAATGAGTTCATCTGGTGGACGTGCCGGAGTGGTTATCGGGCATGACTAGAAATCATGTGGGCTCTGCCCGCGCAGGTTCGAATCCTGCCGTCCACGTTTTCCTCTTTTTTCTTATTACCTTTCTCTTCAGTTTTGCAAGAGCGACATTTCAATCCACAAATTTTCAGCTAGTTTTTGCGGCCGATGAGCATTGAGCCATTATGGAAAAGAAAAGGGAAGGAATATGCCATATAGTTGGGGAATCAACAAATCTAGCTTCACCTACAAAATATGATAGTATTAGCCCATATTTGGTTGGCTAATTATCTTTACTGTAATTCAATCACCCAATTTCTTATCCATCAAAATAGAAAGACCCTTATTTAAGGGTAATTCAATCACTCAATTTCTTACTCATCAAAATAGAGAGAGAGAGAAAAAAAAAAGAATCTCTTACTAGTAATTTCTTTTCATTGTTAAACAAAATACTCAATAAAATAATAATTATTGTTATCACCCCACCCTCTTTATTTGATTTGATTTCATTTTCATTCTTCTACTCGAACCAAACTAGCACTTAGAGGAAAAAGGGAGGGGTTGTAAAACTAAAGCTAGATATTGAGTTTATGTAAGCAAACCTTACTTATTTAGATTTTATTTAAGCAAATAAAAGTCATTCAATAAAAAGCTCTCCAACAAATGTTATCGCAACAACAAGACGGTGAATAAAGTTCATAAGATTTAGGAAGATAGAAATAATAAATAAATAAAGCCCCAATTTTATATTGTTCTACGAATATGTACTAATTCTTCAAATGCCAAATCCAATGAATTCATTTACCAACGGTCCAACATTGACATTATGTTGGTTTCTAGCTCATGCTAAGCACATTATTATACTGATTTTGTTTTAATCCAACAATTTCTTTAATTACAATGATGGAATTTATTATTATTATTATTATTATTATTATTATTATTATTTAAAAAAACAACACTAAATACTTTGCTCAAGTCCATCAAAATTCAAAAGTATGTATCTATCACATTAATTATTGTCTTTGCATAAGATGAAGTGCATTTTCTTTAGCAGGGAGAGAGATGATTTTCAACTAGCACTCTTGTTATCCCTGCAAAGTAGACAATGACAGTTCTTCTAAAAGATTTAAAGAGAAAGAATCTACAAAAAATAAATTATTAACTTAAGTTATCTGCCAATTATCTTTTTCTTTTTCCTTATTGGCCCTTTATTACTTTTATGGTTCTGATACATTTTCTAATATTGAATATGCAGCAAAAGAAAGCTGTATCTGGGTGCATACTATCGCAATGCTGCATATATAGATGCAAGGTTTTTAATTTAAAGTATCATGTTGTCACTGTCTTATGATTTTATTTTAAAACTTAATAATGCAAATTGATTTGGTTTTCTCAAGAACGACCGACATAATATTGTTTTTTTCTCGTAAATTTCAAAGAGTTCGGACTAATTTTCAATTGTATATGACTACCAGTTCAAACAATATTATTCATGAACTTTTTATCAAGTAAATAACTACTAAAATATGGAGTACTTTCTAATAAAATAAGCAAAGGCCATTAGAATATCTCGTGGACGTGCCGGAGTGGTTATCGGGCATGACTAGAAATCATGTGGGCTCTGCCCGCGCAGGTTCGAATCCTGCCGTCCACGCCTTTTTTTCATCTTGCATTACCCCCTAAATTTTAGCTTTTTTTTTTTTTTTTTTTTTTTTTCTATAGTCAAAATATAGCAATTTGATTAGATGTGATTAATTGCCTAAAAAAATATTAAAATTGATGACTCCCTCCTATTGAGCTTAAAGTTTAAAACTAATTTTTCTATAGTTAAAATATAAGAATCTGTATCCAGATATTTATATTTTATTATCGAACAATTTAATTAAATGTGATGAGTTCCCTAAAAAGAGATTTAAATTGATGGAATGTGTTGGAACCTATTGTTTTGATAATTATATGAGGAGTTACAAACCAACTAAATCCCTTTCACAATTTCATGTGACAACAAATCTAATTATATGAATATCAAACGTATTTTGATTGAATTGGTTGATTTCTTACCTATACTACAATTTTGAATTGATTGACTTCTTACCTATTACTACAACTAGTACATTCGCCCGTGCGATGCACGGCGAATATAGTTTTGCATCAAAATTAAACGATGTAGTGTGTGTATCGGTAAAGCGATTAAGGGTTAATGTCTAAAACCGAAGGTCTTGGGTTCGAACCCCCTGTGATGCGGCCTTTAAATTTTTTTATTTAATCATGTTAATTTATCAAAAATAAATAAATAAAATGATGTATCAAATAAATAAATAAATAATATTAAATATAGTTAGAATATAAGTAAATGTAAATTATTTTTTCTTAAAAAAATAAAATAATCTACATCAATTACTCAGTAAAGATCCCTAATTTTATTTTATAATTTTGAAAAGTATCGTTTTTAATTTTCCATCTATTTGATGGAAAACTTTATTTTCTTCCCTAAAATTATAGAATAAACACATCATTCAAATTAAAAGAAACCAAGAAAAAAAAAGAGTTTTCACATCACAATATATATTTTTAAAACATGAACTAATCATGCATAAAATTATTTTTTCTAAGTTAGCTCATTACCTATGTCATCTTATTAGAAAAGCTTCAATTGATAAGTAGGAAAATAAATTATATTATTAGAATTTATTAGAATACTAATAAAAGAGTTGAATAATTATTTGATACCAAATCAAAGATCTTGCATTTATCTTTAATTTAAGATATATAAAATATTTTTTATAAATAAAATTTGATTTAAAAAAAAAATCATCAAAATATGAAAAAGAGAATATGAGAGAGAGAGAGAGAGAGTAGAGACAATTGAAGAATGCGTATGTGATGAAAGAGAGGAGAGAGGAGAGAGGAGAGAAAAAATATACTCCCTCCGTCCGCCAAGATTATGTCACTTTCATGTACAATTTGTACATGAAAGTGACATAATCTTGACGGACGGAGGGAGTATGAGATTTGTTGAGTTTTATAAATGCCCTTTGATTGATTCTTTAATTACAATTTTGCCACAAACTGTGTTTTCATATAATAAATAGATTAAAGATTGGATAAAATAAAATGAAAATTTAAAATATAATAAGAAATTATTTTTATTAAATCATAAAAATTTACGATAAATTTATCATTTTGTTGAATAAATTAATTGACTTAGATTCGAATTTTAAATGAGACTTATTTTTGTAATTGATCACTTTTAGCAACAATTCATTATATCACACGTAAAATTTTTCACGTTTTTGCACTTCGTAATTTAAATTTTAATATGAATAAATTAGATTTTAAATAAGCTTAACAATTTTGGAATTTTGATTTTAATTGTGTAATATTATTTCATCTTTGATGTGCTTTATATTACTTTTTTTTGTGTATGTTTTTGTCAGTTATTGAGTATATCAAAATATATGTGGAGGTGGTGCATATATCTTTGAAAATTCATGATGTTGGTTTGTGTTTTGAAAAACGCATGGTAGTGATGAAATATGTAAATTTTTAGTGATACATGTTTCTTAGAATAATAAACTGACTACTTTATTTATTTAGCTGTCAACTTTGGAGCAGTGGAAAACTACGTGTCTAACTGACATTTAGATTGATGAATAATGTTTAATTTTTATATTTATCTTTTAAGTTGGTAAACATTGTGGGTTAGTGGGATACATATGTGAGTTAAAAGTTAAAACTACCGTTTAATAATATGAGTAAAATGTGATAAATAATGTGAAACTGCCGTTAAATAGTTATTGAGATTCCGTTAAAAATTTAACACTAAACATGTTTCCGTTAATTTTTCCGTTAAACTGCTTCTTTATATAATATATAGATTTCAAATCTCTACCACAAGGACACATCATCTTGCACAAATTTTTATAGTGTGTTGCAAGAAGTACTGCCAAGAACCCTACAACTAAAGCTTATTGAAACAAATATTGTTACTAGTAACATGTTCTTATTGTATAAACTAGACAAAAGAGAATAGCGTAAAGGGAATAAATTTACAAAAACATATTATTATGAAGACTAAATGCCTCTATTTGTAGAGAAATACAAGCCATTCCTAAAAATATGTTGCCTCGTATAAAACCTTATTAGAAAAATTCAATAGGACAAAACCTATTCGAATGAAAAAGAGTACAACTACTTCCGGCTAAACATCATCATTGAGATCTTTGAGTCGACACATTCTGATCTTATATACCAACCTTTTGAATATTGATGTTGTTAATATCTTCATGAATAAGTCCGCCAGATTATCACTTGGGTGAATCTTCATGTAATACAACCAATTTGTCTCCAAAAAAAACTCCTCATTTGACGTTATTGTTTAGTTGTTCATGCCTCGTTAAAAATATCACCTTAAAAACCATAGAGAAAAATTTGGTAGAGGAAAATAGTACAAGACATACATTTACTTATATGTTACATTAGTTATCTCGTTAAAAACCTTAACTAAGAAAACCTCGTAAGAAAAAAAAAATTAATAAAGCAAAAAAAAAGTACAATTATTCTGCCTTCAGGACCATTTGACATTCAAGGCCTAATTTTAAGAATTATTTAAAAGATTCATTTCCTCCTCAAAAATAACAATCTTAAAAATGTTCAATATAATTTTTGAAATTAGATAAATCATCAACATTAGCCATCAATATCGAATTTCTAATATTTTTCATAACATAGATCAATATCATGTTTGTGCGAAAAATATATATTTTCATCACTCACTTTGTAAAATATCAGTCTTACCCGAAACTAAATTTATGTCTAAAACATAGTCATTACATTTATTATTTATAAAACATTGAGTTTCAATATTTTAATTTTTTTTTAATCGAGTCATGAGTATTGTACATTTAGTTGTAAGAAAAAGCCTTAAAATCTCAAGGATTTAGAGACATGAATAGAATAAATAAACAAATTTATGTGATATCAATCAAATTTGAGAAACGATTTAGAGACTTTAGAGTAGTACCTTGAAATACACCAAATGATAATAAAGAAAGGTAGAATTCTTGTGTGATATTATATTTACACTATTACATTTTTTTTTTGTTAAAAAAGGATCAATAGTAATTTCTCATTTCCTCATTGATGACTCGAATCCTCAATCTATTGATTGGAAGGGAAACATCTTGCTTATTATGTTCTACTAGTACGCCCGTCCGTGCGATGCACGGTGAGCGCATCGAATTGAACGACGTTTTAAATGAATAAAAAAATAAAACTATTAAATATAAGAAAATATAAATTATTTATTAAAATAAAATAATCCACGTTAATTATACAGTACATAAAATAAATTTAAAAACATTATTTTTTAATATTATTGGTATTTCAACTATTATAAATACAAAGTTAAAAATTAATTTTTAAATTCAAGTTCTTTATTGTGTATGTAATGCGAATTATTTTATTTAAAAAAGCAATTCGTATTTCCTTATATTTTAATATTATTTAATAATTTATTTATTTAATATATCATTTAATTTTGTTATTCGTTATGCAGTGTACGTACTGGGTATTAGTGTATAGGGGAGAAGTAAAAATGAGTATATTTTATACATTTCCAAAAAAAAAATGGATTTTCCTTTACAAATTGAAATGAGTAGTTTTTATTACTAACACAAAATTAAATATGTAAAATTATTTCATCTCATGGTCCAAATTAATTAGCCGAACTGAATATACAAAATATATTTAAGAATTTCTAATTTCATCTCATAAAAACTTATATCTAGAACTCCATCATTTAGATTTTTTAGGCTTTAGAGGTGTGATTAAGGAATGTCTTATTAAAATTTAGTTCATCTTTAGATTTCTAAGACTTAGAAGTGTGATTAATTAAATAATGTTTTATTAAAATTTAGTTCATCGTTCATATTTTTAAGGCTTTAGAAATGTAATTAAGTAAGAATGTTTATTAAATTTAAAATTGAAGGCTACATGAATAAAATAGCAAATTGATAAGTATTTTTAATACTTTAATAAATAAAGGAATATAGTGTGAATAAAATTTTGTTTGTCGAAGTCCATACTTAACTTAAGTATCCCAAAATGAAAAGCCCAGAATTTTAAAAATTACTTAAGCTTAATAATTAAAAACAAAAGTTAAAAACCAAAATTAATAGAAATAAAATAAATACAATAATTTCATAATTAAACATAGTCCAACCCTAATTTATTCTATCTTCAGCAGCGCCGCTTGTATTTCTTTTCTTTCTGCGTGCGTCCTATTTTTCTCTTCTGTATTTCTATTTTTATTTTCTTAATCGCCATTTATTTTCTATTTATTGAAAAGTGCGTAATGATTTTCTATTTCAATAGTCAGTTACATATAGTGGGTAATGGGTAATGGGTTTCCCACTATCTACATAAAATATTAGTTATAAGTTAAAATAATATAAAATAATAATAGTTATGCGATTTTGTAGAGAAATAGTTAAATTTTACAAAATTCAGTCATACAATCTGCATTTGTTTAATATTTAAAATGTTATAGTGGGCTTGAGTAATGGTGAGTTGGGAGTTATAAAGGAAGTAGTAATTGGAAAAAATTGCACGTGGATATTGTATTGTTGGGAGATTTGTTGAATCTCTTAAATTTCGGAAATCAATTCAGTTAATAATATGTTGATGACTTATTTAAATTTTGCCGGGAATTTCTAGCCGTTAAAACTCCTTCTTTATATATAATATAGATTACATTCCTCGTCGCATATTCAATTCTTGTACGTACCAATATAAACAAGTTCGAAAACATCCACTGTGGGAACAAATGGGACACATTTGATTAACTTGCAAATATGATGATTTAACAAATGATAGTTAATGCATGATGTAATTTTATGAGATTTTTTTTGGGTAATATTCCCTTTTTACTTAGTTTTTGGTGTAGTGGAACATATATATTCATGTTTTTTGGTTGTTAGTCGAGTTTGGAAGGCTCACGTGTCTTTTTAAGTTTACAAAGATAATTAAAGTCTCGATATATTTCACAAAGTGTAACATCGAAACAAATATGTTCTAACCTGTCTTTTGCTTTTTGTAGGCTCAGAGGATTTTGTTTTTTCTTTTAATTTTCAGACAAAAAGGAAAAGCAGACAGAATGAATGTGGAGGCACCAACAAACCAACTTTTCAGTAAAATCATTGGCAACAAGCAACAAGAAGCTTGATATTTCACTTTCATGTTAGAATGAGTGTTTATACATCAAGATTCCAATCCTTTCTTACATTGAAAACTGCAAATTTCTGAATTAAAAAAAAGGGGGCTGCTTATTTTGAGTATGTCTAGTTCCCCACCTTGTCAAAAATCTATGATCCTATTCTAACTAATCAAAGAATCCTGAAAAAAAAACAACTTGGAATCTTGAGTTGTTAGGTTACATCCTGCAACAGAAAGATTTGTCTGTTAAATGAATTCAGAGAAGGCCTGAGAGAATGAGAATCTTGAGAGGAAATGTAGCAAGTTAGGAGATGATGAGTCCGCCAAAACTGAATATCTACATCTGGTAGACGAAGGACAGCAATACGGTATGGCAATGCAGCACGTACTGCGTACCCTTTGTCAAAAGAAGCAGAGTTCGGTGTAACTATGCGTGTAGGGCAACAGCTCCTCGACCTCTATTCTGGAGCTCGAGCAGCTCGTGCTTTTCCTGAACCGGTTGGGGACTAGCTCCACCTCAGCCCAGAAAACGCTAGAGACTGGCCTGTGATCCGAAAATCTAGATTCGCCTCGTGCATATGATAACTGTTGGAGACCGCCTCCGTACCACAAGATTCTGTCACACCTTGAGATGCACACAATGCCAACATCATGTAAATGGATCGTTTTTTCTGAGTCACATTGCTTTTAAATTGAGCGCCTTACCATGCAGGAGTTCGTCTTTTCTCCTTTGGGTGCATATCATCACCGGCATATCTGTCCGAATTGTGTGAGTATTTATACGTTGGTGGGAAGTAGATCTTCCCTTCTTTCCATCCATCAAATACTCGGCCTCGTCTCTGCTCTATCCGGAGCTGTCAGATGATAGAAATCATCAGCCTTTAAGGTTTCGTATCATCATAAAAAGCAGACGTGGTAAAACCTATATCTATAAGAACTAAATGAACAAACAAGAAATGTGTGCTATATAACATACTTGGTCTTTTTCTAACAATGCTCTCCAGTTTTGCATTTCAACAAGTGCTTTGGCAGATCGGTAGGGCAGAGCTATTCGGTAGTTCAGATCTCCGAGCCAAATTATTCGACTGCATTCAAGAATTCAAGCTTAAATCTATGGACGTAATACATCAAATTCTTCAACTTCTTTCACTTGAAACTAGAGGAGATCTTACTCATGTTCAAGGATTGTCTCGGGTGATTTTTCATCATTGATGCTGTTAATCCGCGGAAACCGTGTCTTCCTTAGGATCTCCATGACATCAGCGTTTCTACGAAGCTCGTCACCCTCCTTCTCACCAGATGTCAAGTGACTGCACACGAAGCAAAGGCTGGTCTGGTGCAGCATCATGCTGATTGAGATGGAACCCTGTGATCAAAGGATGGTGATGCCTTCTTAGTTTAATCAATGTAACTAGACAAGATTCAATTTTTTGTTATGTGATAACATAAATCAACTACCTTGTTACCAAGATAGCCCATTAATCCTCTTCCAACACAGGAAATCTTTATGTTTCTCACATGTTCCTTCATCTCACTCCGAACCCAAACAGTGAGAAAAATGCCAACCATTTGTTTACTTGCAACCAAAGAGTATCTCGATCTTCCCGGCTCAGTGTATGCATCTTCTGCGGGTGCACAACCCCTCGACTGCAAGACTGTACTAGGCGATTCGCCAGTCAGATATTCCTCGAAGTCACTAGGCCTTCTGCTGGAAGAGTAGTCACTTGGCCGGGGTCCAGACGAGTAGTCACTGGGACGAGGGCCACAAGAGAAGTCGCTCGTCCTCTGGCTAGACGAGCAATCGCTAGGTCTACAACCCCATCTCACATTCGCACCAAAGTCACTCTGCCTGTGACCAAAAATCACGCGGTCACACACACTAAGTCGCCTATCAAGGGGAGGCTGTGGGATTGACATGTCATTATCCATGTTCCAGCGTTGTGGTGGTGTTTGGAATGACCTACGTGGCAAGAAGGTCGAGGCTTTGTTCCTAGATGATCCCTCGAAATCTGCATTCCACTCAGCAACAGGATCAGGCATCGGAGATGATGTGTAGCAGCCCCCGACTCCACTAGTGCCTGGAGCATTGTCCAGTGTTCGTTTGATTAGGGTGAGCCACTTCTTAGCCGGGCCGTTGTCCTCTGCTCCAAGAATGTTGCCAGCATTCAAAGGAACTATTTCTTGAAAACTTCAAGATTGAAAAACAAAAGTCTTTAGAAGCCACAGATGAATAATTTGTAGTAGCATCAACTGCAAAAAATGATGATCATGATCATACCCTAGAACATATACATCTGCAGAAGGAGCTGAGTGCAGCCAATCGTCTAAGTTCATATTGCTCCTAGGTGGTTTTCCTCCTACATTCCACGTTGACACGAAAACACTGCTCGAAAAATAACAAGATTCTACAACATCAACCAAGAGCTGCAAACACAGTCAGTGAATCAGAATGCCTGTCACTGAGAAGAATCAAACCTGTAGTTTTGGATGTTTAAAATCTGTGGGTGATCAAGATAGCCTCTCCCTCGCCTGGACCGGGACCTTGTACGCGAAAAGGAACGCTCCATGTTCTTTGCTGAATCTTCTAGAAAACCAAGATAACAACAAAATATTCAGCATCAAAAAGACTAATGCATTTCGTGTGCAGTTTTAGGCATAAATCAATCACCTGTTTTACTTTTCTTGATTGTAGATGGCTCCCTTTCAGAGAAGCAACTTCTCCACTCCATTTCACCCCCTAAAATGAAAGCCATCAACACTTAAACCAATTTGGATGCTACTCTAATTTTGCAAAATTTCATCATTTAGCACTAACGAAGCAGAAGAGACAAGAGGTAATAAAATTTCATCATTTAGCACTAAGGAAGCAGAAGAAAATGAGAAAAAAGTAGTTAATTTTTAATTGCTTGATAACAGACAAACAAGTGAGAGACAAAAGAAGACAATAAAAGATCATAAAATTGTTTCTTTCATAAGGATTTCGCTGCAGCTAATCATTAAAATATTAAGAAGTTCAAAAATTGAGGTAAAAAGAAAGAGAAATCACGGAATCACCACAAAAGGCAAAGAGAAAGTTTAGCAAAATGCGAAGAGAAATTCACTCTCACCTCCATAAACAGCTTCTTCATCAGCCTGAAATTCCTCACCTTTGCACTTAATATTGAACCATTTCCTAACCAGTTTCTTTGACCAAGAGAGCTTTACATAATACCAAAAAGAGATGAAATTTAGCATTAATTAAGTAAAAAAATCATTTCATTTTTTCAATTCAAGAATTGTTGAACCAAGTAGTAAAGTAGAAAACCTTGCTCTGTCTGCAATTTTCATCTTTCATGGCTTCCACTTATTGCTTCATGCGCAATCTTCACACACCTCCACTACCTTTCTCTCTCTGCAATGGCTTCTACATCCAACTCTTAAGTGGGCGTTCTCAAATTGCAACAAATCTTCATTTCTCCATTCTTGTTTCTGCACTCACCAATAAAGATGGAATTTTTATGCTTGAATTGCCTCTGTGATCCTCATACAATTAGCCTACACACACTGAAATATGAGTGCAGGGGAGAAGGAAAAAGGTTAAGATACCCAAATGCGAGTGACACCAAAAACACGAAAAGACCAACTTACGAACATGACAATTGACAATGCAAATATAGAGAGAGGGAGAGAGGGGACCTTCTTTATTTTCTTTTTCTTTGAAAAACAGCCTCGTTCTCAGCAGCAAAATAGTTATACCAAAGTGTCGAAAACTATAACTTGAATAGAATAAAGTTCAGCCGTTGCCCCCCTCTCTCTCTCTCTCCTTTACACGAAGCCCAAGGCAGGCCCAGCAGGTCGATTTGCCAATTAGACAACAGGTTACTCCATGCCATTTTTCTCTACTCAAATCAAAATTCATTAACTATCACAAACAATCCAACACATAATTTTTATTACTAATCAAACATAATGGTCGATTTCTTTGATGGAACTCACATTCCATCTTCATAAACAAAAGTCCAAACACATATCCTTCAAATTCTGATTAAAATCTCCAATTATTTTTCACAAACTTGTGCTGGTCAGCAAGAAGAGTGTAGATATGACAAAAAGGGCTAAATACAAATCCTTTTTTCAGCTGTATGTATATATCTTGTTTTGTCTTTGCCATTTGGTCTCACAAAACAAAGTTGAAAAAAAAGCAATTAAAAGAGGCACATTGTTATATGTAAAGATAAAGCTTAGTCTTCAGAGATTAACAGTGCTGCAAATCTCTGATTTTTTTTCATCTTTTCTTTTATTGGACTTTTTTAATGTTGTACTGTTGCTTTATACAATGTTGTAGAATTATAGTAATTCTTTTTCTTGGGTTTTGGTGTTGGTTGTCTGTGAGAATTTAGGAATGTTTGGAGATGGGTTTTTGCAGTTTGTTTGTGTTTGTGTTTGTGTGTTAAGGATTCTCTTTTTATTTTAAAGTGGGATTTAGCATTAGTTATTTTCTTTTTAATGCCTTTTTGTAGACATAAATCGAATTGCTCAGATTCTGGTGATATTGGGGTTTTTTAGTGCCCATTTATCCTCAAAGAGGGATTGTGTTTCCTTCATCTAGAAAAAGGAAAGGGTACATTTAGTTTCAATTCAACATTTTTATACAACTCATAGTTAACAAGATAGGTCAAAATTGGAGCACTTTTAGTTTTAGTAGGTCCAAACCCTACTCGAATCGGACTCCAATATAATAAATGTTTTTAATTAAAACTATACCAAGATTTTATAAAGAGGACACCTGCCAATTTGACTGAATTTATCAGTGCAACATCAATATAAATTTAGTACACAATGGGCAATAATCTCTTACTCGTGTCATTTTTTATGACTGAAATGTTTTGTGTTTAAATATTATACTACATAATGTGGATACGATCATACGAATCCAGCCTTATAAAGAGCTATTTATATATAATTTATTTTTTGTAATAAAATTATATAAGGTTCTTTATAAAATGAAAATAAATTTATAGAGTCGGGAGGGCCTAGAACTAAAAATGACAGAAAATTGTGGGGAATGTAGAAGAAATGTGAGGTTCGAAATATGAGATTTGCTGTCTCATGAATTTATGGGGGGGCTTATCAGTGGCCCTTCCTTTTCAATGCTCATCAATATTCTGTCTATTTGGATTTTTCATTTTGGCTTTTAATCCATTGAGTTAATTATACAACATACATATATACAAATTAGTAGTGAAATAACGAAGAGGAAGAAAAATTGTTGCCATGAGCCCATGACAAATTGATAATATCACAAAAACAACAGTTTTTAATTTCTTTTAAATCCGCATGCATGCATGCATATTATTATTATTATTATTATTATTATTATTATTATTATTATTATTATTATTATTATTATTATTATTATTATTATTATTTGGTTTGTCAAATTAATATATAACCTCTCCTCCAGAGTTGAGACATTAAGAGGGTGTTTGGCTAAGATTATTTTAAAGAGCTTATAAGCTCTTGGAGCTTATAAGATGTTTGAAGAGCTTATAAGATGTAATTTTTAAGAGCTTATAAGTTGTCAAAGTGTTTGGATGATTAAGCTTATAAGCTAGAGAGATAAATTTTTTTGCTAGAGAGAGAAAATATTTTTTTAGAGTGAGAAAATAGAAGAAAAATGAACTTAAATGATATATGATGGAAATATTAAATTATAGTTGAAAAATATTTGTAAAAAGATTGTTGCATATGAGATTATACAAAAATAAGTTGGGGTAGAGGAACTTATTTTTTGGGGAGCTTATAAGCTCTTGGAGCTTATTTTTTGAGCTTATAAGTTGTTGAGGAGCTTATTTTGCCAAACACTTTGAATGAGCTTATAAGCTCTTAAACAGCTTATAAGTTATTTTGAAGAGCTTATAAGCTCAGCCAAACACCCTCTAAATCAATAAAACTTATTTATCTACTAACGATATATATAAAAACATAGTAATTCCTATAAGGCACAGCAAAATAATAGTCCTCAAGGATAAAATAATCCCACTAAGTGAGGAAGCCACAGCTTTGGGGCCCAATTTTTGTGATGATTAAGGTTTTGTAAGTCCATTTACATGGCATGTCATCTTTGTCGATATCTATTATTTTTGTGGACGTTTTAGATTTTCTTTTTCAGCTACCACTTGTACGTGCGGATGTAATAATATAATTTGGAGAACTAAACTTGGAAAAAAAAAAAAAACGTCCCAACTCGTGCACGAAATGATAAGGCATGATTGATACAATAATTCACTTTAATCAAGTATTTAATTTGTATAATTAAACTTATGATTGATAACTCAACGCATTTAATCATTTAAATGAATGATTATTTATCACCTCAAAATTGAGTGAATTATTTAATCACCCCTCCAATTTTATCAATTTTATTTATCTCATCCATCAAATCAAAAGCCTTGTTGTATTTGATAGTCATATGCTTAGAAATAGAGTAATTAATAAAATTAAAATAAATAATATAAAAAAAATGAGATTAGCTATCTATCTAGCCTACATAAATAATATGATGGTGGATGAGGTATTACTTATCGAGATGAAATAGTAAAATAAAACCAGACCCTTTAACTATCAAGGATTGACTAATTAAATAATACTGAAGTACCAAACATCCATATAAACTAAAATTATTTAATAATTTTGATTTATATAGTGTACCAAACACACTCTTAATATATTCTCCATAGTTGAGACATTAAATCAATAAAGCTTATTCCAATTAATATAAAAAAATATAATAATTCCGTCGAAGGCACAGCAAAATAATAGTCCTCCAAGATAAAATCATACCACTAAGTGAGGAATCCACAATTTTGGGTCCCAATTAATATTTGTGATGATTAAGGTTTTGTATAAGTCCATTAATTACATGGGATGTCATCTTTGTCAATCTCAATTTGGTGGACGGTTTAAGTTTTCTTTTCCAATTGCAAATATTTACAAAAAAAAAAAAAAATCGAAGAAATACTCTATATAAAGTTGTAAGATAAATGATCACAATGCTTAAGCTCACACCAACACCCCATAAATCCCCCACAAGCTAGTTATTAGGTATTTTTTAGTATATTCAAAGCGTAAACATTAGTATAATTTTGTGATACTATACAATTTATACATATTGAAATTCCTAACATTTGACCACAAACTTATTTATTTTATCGTTAATGATCATAATGTGCAGTTTGCAAATGATTAATTAATCACGACGAATATTCCTATAATAAATGGAAATACTACCCCATTGTACGTGGCAAGCTATTGGGTCAGTGGTTATCAATCATTTAATGTCGTCTCATGATGTGATTAACAATGTTGCATATACACGAAGTTGGGATAATATATACATTTTCCAAAACAAACAAACAAAACGTAATAATTTGTCGCTCAAAAACTAAATTTGTGAGCGACAATATTTTAGAATCACATGGATGGGAGAAAAGTGAAAATTGGATTACACAAATAAACATATTAAGTTCGGTTTCACAATTTAATATTTCAATTCCAACACTATCAACACCAATAATATTTGCAAGTATAACATGAAATAAAATTTGTAATGTTGATGTGAAGTTGGCCTACTTGATCAAGACATCGAATAATGCAGGAAATCGAGATTAAACTTTAATTAAAAAGGTTGTTTAGTTGGAGTATTAATTTTTGTTAATTAAAAAAAATATTTGATTCACAATATTATTTAATGCTAAATTAATACAGATTTACTAATATACCCTTAAAATTAATATTTGATGTCTAATATGTATGTCACTTTATTAATTTACTTAGAGCATCCGCATCGCTTACACGATGTGGTCTACTCGTGTAGAGCCGTCATCGTGTAAGCCGATGCAACCTCTCCTTACACGAGGGCTACACGTTCTAACGTGTAGCCCGATAGCCCAGTCAATTCAGGCGCGTGTTTGACACGCGCCATTAATAATAATAAAAAAATAGAATTTTAAATTTTGAAGGCAGCTTTGACTGCCTCGGTTTGCGTGCCTTTTTGATCGTTCGATTTTTTTTTTCTTTTTTTCTTCTCTTTATATTCTCTTTTTCTTCTTCTTCTTCCTCACTTTTTTCACTCAACAATTCTTCTCTTTCACTATTCCAATCTACACCTTTCAATATTTCCTTCTTTTTTCTTCCGACAATGGCGGAATCCGACCATGATTCTTCGTCTGATTCATCCGACGGTGTAGCTCACGCGATCGTGGAGGAAATAGATTTGCATAAACAATTGCTTGCTCACATCTACACCCAATCGGTGCCGGAGCCGGGACGTGTTAAACGTCCCCGGTCTTATGTCCACCGTGATCGTGAGAATGTCCATCTACGTCTTATGCAAGACTACTTCAACGACAATCCGACGTACGGACCTACATTTTTTCGATGGCGTTTTCGAATACAGAAGGAGCTGTTCTTGCGCATCGTCGAGGCTGTTCAAGGTGAAGATACTTACTTCCAGATGAACACTGATGCAATAGGTCAGGACTCTCTCTCCCCTTTGCAGAAATGCACGTCGGCTATCCGTCAATTAGCCACCGGCGTCAGTGCGGATACTTTTGACGAGTATCTCAAAGTTGCGGACTCGACCGGGCGTCTATGCCTCAAGAAGTTCTGCAAGGCTGTCATCCGGGCTTTCGGAGCCCATTATCTGCGCCGTCCAACGCCGGAGGACATCACACGCCTTACTCAGATGCACGAGGCGCAACATGGATTTCCCGGGATGCTCGGGAGTCTTGATTGTATGCATTGGGATGGAAGAATTGTCCTTGCATCCCACGATCTGTAGATTTGGCATGCCTTCTTCGGTGTCGCTGGTTCAAACAACGACATCAACGTTCTCAACCAGTCGCCTCTTTTCGCCGACGTGTTGGATGGAACGGCCCCGCCCGTGCTCTTTTAGGCGAACCATCGCTACTACCAGATGAGCTACTACTTATGCGACGGCATATATCCAGAGTGACGTTGCTTCGTCAAGAGTCCACCGATGGCGAGTTGGCGACCAATTAGAAGGAGGAAAGGTTCAAGAAGATGCAAGAATCGACACGAAAGGATGTCGAACTTGCCTTTGGAGTCCTTCAAGCTCGGTGGGGAATCATTCGCAGTCCGACGCGTAATTGGTACGTGGAGCACCTCAGGGACATCATGTTGTATTGCATCATTCTCCACAATATGATTGTGGAGCACGAAGGTGAAGGAGCAACCAATTGGAGAGATGACGACGAGGGACATGGGGCGTCTAGCAGTGACTCGACGGAGAGTGGTCGAGCAACCCCAGTTTCCTTCGAGGAATATGTGCAAAGAGATACTATTATCCGAGATAGGCAGTTGCACGCCGCGCTCCAGTATGATTTGATGGAGCATGTTTGGGCACGTTTCGAACCTCTAGGGCTGGAATAGTTATTTTTAGGATTTATTTTTATTTTATTAAGTTTTATGTAATTTTTAGGATTTCAAAATTAATCCAATTTAAATTTGAATTAAATTGTGTGATTTAAATTTATGCAATTAAATTTAAATTAAAAATAGAAAAATCAAAATTAAAAAAATTATGTAGGCTATCATGTAACCTCATTGCAGCCTCTTTACACAATATGATTACCCCTCATCAAGTAAGCTATCATGTAACCCCAATGTGGATGCTCTAATGCATCTCTGAAAAAAACTCATTCTCTTCCTTTCCCCAAAATTTATCCTATTTTTCAGTCTAAAAAGAAAATCACAATTTTTTTTCTCTACAAAATTCGTCCCTCTGTCTAAAAACTGAAAGAAATTTTATTGAATTTTTGGGGGTCATTAGTTTATCTTCTTTCTTTACAGCGGCAGCAATCGCAGATCATGCAAAGGGGTTAGTGGAAGGAGGCTCTTGAACAAGTCAAAGTGTAATGTATAGTAAAAATAGGCCCAAATACAAAGATGAGAGAAGATTGTGGCAAATATCGAATCTATAGAAACAGATACTACAAGAATTTGATTTCTGCTCACTATGTCTTTTGTCTCCGACTGAAAATCGTGGGATAAATAATCTCACAGATAATATCATGGATTGTAATCTTATCAACCGAATATAAGCAAGAATTCTATCTAAGCCTCAATCGCTTCACGATTATAACAAAAACAAGTTAAAACAAAATTCAAAACTGGGTGCTCAGCATTTACTCATACAAGCAAAATATCGTAAAACAAATAGCACATTCCAACATAAAGCTAACAGAGGCCATCTACGCCCCAACAACTTCCGTTGGCTCAGCAACCGGCTCCTCAACCGGCCTATCCAGCTTGGCACCGAGATCTTCAGTGTAGTCTCCGTGAACCTACAAAACAAACATTCATGAGTTATTCAGGTTGCACTGTCATATTTAACTTTTTCAAAACTATCAAAAAAACCAAGACATTTCAAAGAACCAGGAAGATTATATATTTCAGGAGCAAAGTCAAAAGTCCTCAGTTCAGCTATGTGAAACAGGGAGGCTGTATGCGGTTAAATTACATTCAATAGAATATGGTTTAGGCTTAATATAATACAAGTAAAAACGTACATGATAGAAAGGAAAAAGGAAAAAAAAAAAAGAGAACTTACCTCCATTAACTTGCCAAGGTCAAATTTGGGTGCTTTCAATATTTTAACTTTTCTAATATAAACATTCTGCAAGGGGTAGATGCTTGAAGTTGCCTTCTCAATTTCCTTCCCAATTGACTCGGGAATGAATTTCTGCACCAACTCCTTCAGGCTGCAGGACTGGGCCTGGTTAACCATGATCTCCCGCATCTTCCTCCGAATCTACAAAATATACAAGAATATAAATACAAAAGATTGATAATCTATTGATGGTTCATGATATGAAAATTATGGATATCATATAGTCCAATAAAACTATAATAGCAGGATTTGAAAATATTGAAGGTATTCACCTGGCGAACTTGGCTGGTCTTTGCATAACATGTAACCTTCTGCTGGTTCACACGCTTCTTCGTGAAGGCAATACAGAACATCCTCAAAGTGTAGGCATCGGTTGTCTTCACATCAATGTGAGCCTCAATGAGTGATTGCCTTTTTCTGACAAGTGATCTCAACTTGTCAGTGGTGAAGTCCATACCCTACAATTTACACAAGTGAAAAGCAGACATTTAAGATCAACAATGGACTCAAAACAAAAATCAAGTAAGAATTTTGAACTTATGCATACCCAGAAGTTGGTGAGAACGTTCTTTCCTTGAACATCTTCAACTCTCAAGCGAATCTTTCTGTATGCGTGATCCTCATCACCTTGAAGATCAGCCAAGGACGCCTCGACCACACGGTGCTTGAGCCCTTCTGAGGCAATCTGATGACAACCAATAATTCCATTAACAAATAAGCAAGAACATAGGCTAGGGAAAAGAAATATTTTTTGCAGAGACTAGTCAAAGCTTTACTACCGGCAACAAACAAATCATCAAACTAATACAAAGGCATCCTGTCTATCAGAACAACATCCACAACAGCTACTTGCTTCGCAATACAATCATTTGAGAGTAGTCCAAGATAAACATTACAACAAAACATAATTGCCTTTATAATATAATAAAGGTTAGTCGTCAAGCAAGATCAGTTTATGTTAATAATGATAATGATAATATATTGAACTATGTTATTTTTTCAGGTACATTGATTTCTCCAAAAGCCAACAGGTTTATATTTTCCAAAACCCAATTATTCAATCAACGAGTAGAAAACCTTCCATTTGCTAGCAAGCAAGACTGCCATGCAAATAAAAAGTAAAACATGGATCTAGCAGGATTGATTGGGTAATTAGCAGTTCATGTAATGCAAGATCTAGAGTAAATTAAATAGTAATCAATACACACACGATACGATCAAGTCCACTAGGACAACATTCAAATAGTAATCAATACACACGGTAATCCTTATAGCGAAAACGAAAGTAATAAAAAATGTACCTTGGTACCCTGAGTACGAGTAATTAGGGTTTTCCCGACGTTCTTGTTGCTGAAGACTGAAGGGGCTTTGATATCATACCACTCCTTCTTTGCAAATGGATCAACACTTGAAGAACAACCAATATTTAATTAGCAAAAACTTAAAGAATAAACAAATATTTAGCGTATACGAAATTGGAAGAAAGAAGGAAAAAGAATAGTCACTCACGCCTTCTTCTTCCCTCCCTTCTTTCCCTTTGAGATTCTCTTATTCTTTCTGCATCAAATCAAACAAAAAATTCATCAATCCTAGAGGAAAGAGTGTAATGCCTCTATAGATAAGAGTGAGTGAGACGAGAGAGAAATACCCTACTGCCATGGTGGAAGAGAAGCTGCGCTTGTGAGATGAGAGAAAACTCTTCCTGTTGAGATGTGCGCTGAGTAAAATAAACCCTAGCAGCAACAACAAGGCTTAATGAGGCTTTTGGGCTTTTGGTAGTGTGCTAATATGCAGTCTAGTTAAAAATTATGCACATCCAACTCGCAAGGTATATAATTAGATTTGTAAATAACTATTATTGGGTTAGTCTCTCTTAAAAAATAAAAAATCTAAACTATTATTGGGTTAGTTTCTCTTAAAAAAATAAAAAATCTAAACTATTATTGGGTTAGATTAATAAGATGCACATATAATTAGATTTGTAAATAAATTTTCTTTTAACAATTATAATACAAAGTCGAAAATATGAAGTTCTAAAATCACCATCTCCAAATTTGTTTCAATAAACAATTTCTTTAATAATTTATTATTTTTTTGAAACAATAATTTATTAACATTATTAACTAATAACTACGACGATGATGATTTCCTCAAAAAAAAAAAAAAAAAACTAAACGAGATGATAATATTTGCCCACCAAAACTATTGTCAAAATTTGATCCACCTTCTACTTTACTTAAAACTGTGTGGGCTAAATTAATATTGTTCTCATCCTTGAGGACCTAACTGTAAAATTCTCCTTCTTCCATTAAACAGATTTCAAGCTAAACAGAGAAGCCAAACATTTTCGGAGTCGGCGGGTTAACGCCGAAATTCTTCCTTCGCCTCCACTAAAATCTCGCGCCACCAATTTTCCCAATATATCGATATTTAGTTTTTCCCTATCATGACAACCTCCATTTGATTTGGCTCCGAACCTTGCGAAATTTACACTTTAATTAAGGATAATACTCAAATGAGCTCCTTGCTTTTCCGCAGGAGGATTTCTCCGTCATTGCTTCCCGGTAATTGACTTTTTTTATTTTTATTTTTTTATTTTTTGGGGCCCCCTAGTTCTAGTTGGTGGTGTTCGTTGAAAATTATGAGAATGATGAATGAATGAATAATCATAGCTTCTAACTTGTGAGTTTGTATATAATAGGAAGGAGGAGTATAAAAAGATTTGATTCCTCTTCTTTTTTTCTTTCTTTTTTTTTCTTTCTGGTTTGGTTTGAACGTTTGTGGAGATGAGAAGAAAATTTCAAGTAACAGCAACGAAAAATAACAAACTTCTAAGTTTTCTTGATAACAATGAATATGTGAGCTCTTTCTAGCAGCTCTTGGACTTAGACTTGAAGGGGTATCTACAAACGAAGAAGAAAACGATAAATATGCGTATTTATTGAATTATCTATTATGTCAAGCTGGAGCATACTCTGCTCATATTAGATAAACTTCGCCCAAGAGTTCACAGTTTCGTAAAATTGATTATTCAATTTCCATATCGACATTTTTAGTGCATTGCAGAATGATACTCAGAACTTAATGCAGTTGCTTTAAATATTTTTACTGTAAATTCGTTTGTTAGGTTATCTTCATTGTTTTCTCTCTTGCTGGTCAGATAATACAGATGTCTATTACTCTAGGTGGGAGTCGAAGTTTAGAACTTCGTGTGCCATCTATCAATGCATACGGAAACTCAGCAGCTATAGAACGAGTTCGAAGTTTGATTTTACAGACCTCACGTAAGAGAAAATTATCAAGATAAAATTTGTTACTTTGATAAACTCAATTTGCATTGTCATCTTTGGTAATACTAATTTAGCACTCACAATTTAGGCGTCCTCATACATGGTATCCTGTTGCTCGACGAAAGAAACGGAATGTAATATTGCATGTTGGTCCAACAAATAGTGGCAAAACATATCATGCTCTGAAGCGGTTGGAATCGAGTCCTTCAGGTACATACATCTTGTTAAGATGCATTTTGTTGCCTTTTTAGCTCAATCGCTGGAGGTGGCATTTAGGCTTCGATTTAATATTCATGCCACAGGTATCTATTGTGGGCCGTTGAGACTTTTGGCGTGGGAGGTAGCTCAGCGTCTGAACAAGGCCAAAGTTCCTTGTGAGCTCATTACTGGGCAAGAGAGAGAGGAGATTGATGGAGCAAAACATAAAGCTGTTACTGTAGAAATGTCAGATGTTAATTCTGATTATAGCTGCGCGGTTGTAGACGAAATTCAGGTGTGCCTATGGCCTAATATCAGGCATTATGTATTGTCTGTTTATTCCAAGATAGCATAATGTTCTTGGATAACAAATAACGTCATTACCAAAGTAACTGTATTTGAATTGCTGGACTGTATGATTATTCTTTTAATGCTTATGTTGCCCCTTAGAACTGATCAGGATGATGTTTTCTCCTATGTCCAACTATAATTCTTAATTATAGGAAAGGAAAATTTAGTGGGGAATATTACCTTTAAGAGAAACCCAGTAACGAGAAGTCATCATGTGCTGATAATATTCTATTTAGTAGAGTTTGTATTCATACGTAATATGGATAGTAAAACATAATATTTCAGGATTTGTAGGCAGAATATTATATGTTCCATAAAGATTTTCTTTTGAGCTCTTTTTAGCTTGGTATTATTACATTGGTTATCTCATCCATTTTGTTTCAACCTTTTTCACCATTAGAAGAAATTTCTACCAAGTCATCTTAGTTTCACATTCAAAGGTGATGGAGAGAACAAATCAACATTGCACTATTCTGAAAAGAAAAGTTTGAATTGGTTTCTTCATTTCTCTCTTCTTTGATACTGTGGTTGGCTATGGACTCGATTGCTTATGTTCTCCATGTTTGCATTTGAATTGGAGCTCTTGACAGTTTAGGCATCCTTTACCGAGTTCTTTCAGCAACTTCTATTTTTTATACGGATTCTGTTCTTTAGCACTGAGTACGTGTGCACGACATATTCTGTGTTTACTCTCTCATCTTTCTCACAGATGTTGGGGTGCAGAACAAGGGGTTTTTCATTTACAAGAGCTTTACTGGGAATATGTGCTGATGAACTACACTTGTGTGGGGATCCAGCAGCTGTTCCTTTAGTTAAGGAAATGCTTAAAGTGACCGATGATGTTGTCGAGGTATGGCATTTCAGCTTTCAAATCTGTAGAATGATTTTTTATCTTTTTTCAACTTCAAGTCAGCCATGACTCTTTCAATTCATCCTTGAAAGCTGCACTGTTTCCAAGTGCATGTGTTTATGTCAATCACGGGCCAATTTCCAAATTATAGAAGCGGCATGTGGTGGTCTTGTTAGTGAATCTGAACAGTACACCTTTTCCTGTTGATTCAGGTTAAATATTATGAGAGACTTTCACCTCTCGTCCCTTTGGATGTTCCGCTTGGATCTTTTTCCAAGATACAGACAGGTGATTGCATTGTCACATTCTCACGTTATGAGATATACAAAATGAAGGTATGGATAACTTCCGGTATATTTTGTTTTAGATAGGTTTATGTACTCATTGTCCAACCCTCTCCCTTATACCTACCCACTAACACTCCCCCTCTCTCTCCCCCCCCCCCCAAAAAAAAAAAAAACAAAATCAAAGTAATAATAATAATAATTATTATTATTATAAAAGATAAATAAAAAATAAAAAAATACAGCTGCAACTTTCTGAAGCCTTCTACATTCACCATTATACAAGAACCATGTGCACAAAAGACTTAAAAAACTTATGGCTTGCAATTGCAAATGAAGAAACTACAAATAATTTATGCTCTCACTAATTTAGATTATTACTTCACATAAGCACAATAAGCCAGACACATAACTAATCAATGATTTGTAATCTAATTATATACTTGCAAGTTGGATGTGCATCTTAGTTTTGGTCGAAAGCGGAGGAGTCACTTGATTTTTGTTTGTGTACAGGTCTTCTAATATAAATTTAGAGGCTTTCAAACAATTACAATGTCATTGATTTGAATCAAATTGATCCTTATACAGATTTTAATGTGGTCACTAGTTCATGTTTGGCTTTTGAGTTCCCCCTCATACCATTGTTGATGTTGGCAGAGACTAATCGAAGATCAAAGGCAGCATCTCTGCTCTGTTGTTTATGGTTCATTGCCTCCAGAGACTCGAAGCAGACAGGTTCTTTTTCGCTATCATTTGTCTTGCTAGGGAGTTTGTTTATTTAAATAGTTTGGTGAATTGGATAGTTTTTTTTTTTGTCTTCTCAACTTATGTGTCCTTTTGATTTTCTCCTTGCGATGCGGTTGAAATATATCCTTCTACTGAAGGCTTTTAATGTTTAAGGGGTCTGCAGATCACTTTTTTTCCACAGGATTCACTTTTTTCTGTTTTGATTAATCTTATATTTTTCTTTCATCTATTCAGTCATATATGTCATTTTCAATTCAAAGTACATGCCATTGGTCTTACAGCAGAATCTTATTTTTCTTTCTATTTTCATTTTGATTTCTTTGTTTGATGAGGCAGAAAATGGCTGAATTAATCATTTCTTTAAGATTGCAGGCAACAATGTTCAATGACGAAAACAATGATTTTCATGTTCTTGTGGCAAGTGATGCCATTGGAATGGGTCTCAATCTTAACATATCCAGAATAATTTTTTCAACACTGAAAAAATTTGATGGTACAGAAATGCGGGACCTTACTATTTCTGAGATTAAACAGATTGCTGGTAAGCTATTCTGTCGCCACCTGTACTTGCATTTCACTAAGATTAATGTTGATTGGCAAATTCTTAGATGAGTCTTTGTCTAACAGTAGTAATTTCCTAGAATTTTTGGAGTCATATTGCAGCCATGACATGTTTTACCGTTAGGGGTGGGTTTATTAACATTTTGCAGCCCTCTCACGTATCCTGTCAGCTGATTGAAATATACATAAACTGGTTTCTCTGGCATTTGACACCAATTATTACCATAATTGGTAGTGTGGATGTAACACTAGGTAGATCATTGTCTATTGGTGAATGTGCTTTTGTGTATTTTTTATATTCCTTCTTTTCTTCTCGTGCTTGTATATGGTACCTCTCTGTTAAGGAACTCGGGCATGTCAAGAATCTCTGATTACAATTTTTTGTACATAATATATATATATATTCATGGATTTTCTTGTAGGAAGAGCTGGAAGATACAAATCTAAATTTCCTGTCGGTGAAGTCACTTGTCTAAAGGCTGATGATCTACCTTTACTTCATTCATCACTGAGTTCCCCTTCTCCTACTCTGGAGGTAATTAGGGTGTCTCTCTACCAGCTTAAACCAACTTTAGCCGGAAATTTTGCCTTGACAATTTCTGGTTGGACATGTCTGTGATGCAGCAAGCTGGACTTTTCCCTAGCTTTGATCTTTTACTTATGTTTTCACGTTTACATCCAACTTATGGTCTACAGCAGATACTGGTACGCCTCTGTGTGTGTGTGTGTGTGCACGTGTCTGCTTCAGGGATTTTCTGATACCTCTCTGCTCTTTCTCTTTCCTAGGAGCATTTTGTCGAGAATGCCAAGTTGTCGGATAACTATTTTATCACTAATTGCGAGCAGATGTTGGTACGCTTGCTTCCTCCACTGCTCCCCACACAAGAGATATCTACTTCACTCTCCCATATATGCTTGTTCATCTTCCTTATATATTTATCATTGTAGATGCTAATTATGCGTTGTCTATGAACAGGAAGTTGCTGCTGTAATAGATGAGCTACCTCTCAGTTTGAATGATAAGTATCTCTTTGTTACGAGGTGACATTTTTGTCCTGCTATTGAATTATCTGTGTATTTTTAGTTTTTAAACAATAATACATAGAAAACCCCTTTGTAGATAGTGATATATGTTGATCATGGTAACTAACTTGCATTTTTATTTGCAGTCCTGTTGACATGGAGGATGACATCTCGTCTCAGGGACTCACTCAGGTGAGATCTGCCCTGCCCACCTTGTTTAATTAATGGAACGATTTTTTTTTAATAATTCTACCCTATTTATCTGATGGCAGTTTGCAACAAGTTATTGTACAAATCATATCGTGCGGCTTAAGGAAATATTTACCCCCGGAACACTCAAGATTCCCAAGTCGCAGAAACAACTGAAGGAGCTCGAATCAATTCATAAGGTCTGTAATACTAGTATCTTCGTGGACCCATCGTCCAAATTTAGTTGTCTCCGTTGAGTTATTCTTCTTTTGGTAACTATAGGTTCTGGATCTGTACGTTTGGCTGAGTTTTCATATGGACGACTGCTTTCCTGATCGGGAGCTGGCAGCGTCACAAAAGGCTATTTGCAGCATGTAAGTACACATGGCGGCTTATATTCTTGGTGCATTTGAAATATAATTCATATTTGTTTGCTTATGCTGAAATTCGTCTAGGTTGATCGAGGAGTTCTTGGGGAAGAGTGAATTGGAGAAGTCAATCCATAGAAAGTTACCTCGCCTCAGCCGCTTGAAATGTTTGTCTTGATGATTTCTTTGGGATCACAAAAATTTCTTGGTTTCTGTTTGCCTTTTGAGGGATAGAAATTTAATTTAAATCCTTGTTGATAGCTTAGTTGTGATTAATTTTTGCTGTTTTTGTAATCTTGTAGGAAGGAGTTGCATTCGCAACATTGTACAGACAATATGCAACAGATGTTTCAGTATTTTTCAATATACAACACATTTTTCTGTACTCGGGCTTGTATTTTACTTTTTAATTATGAGGCACTAATAAAATCCTAATAAACTCTGCATTGGAATTTATTTATTTATTTTTGAGGCGGAACTCTGCATTGGAAATTAATAAATTATAATTATAGATTGATAAATCTGCATTGGAAATTAATGCACCCTAATTGGAGAGGTGCATTGTATATCTGGATGCAAGCTTTTGTAAAGATATTTTACCTCCAACTATTTTGTTCAGTGTGATTACCCAAACTATATAACGCAAAAAAGAAAAGAAAGAAATAGGCATGGTTATGTCTGGCATCAAAAACAAAGAAAAGATGGAAAATGATGAGATGATCGTATCCTAGGATGGCTGAGACATCAATTCTTGAAGTTGTTGCTTCTCCTGCAGCATTCCCTTCCTCTCGAGGCCTTGAACAAGAATTTGATACGTACAATCCATGGGAACAAAGCCCTTGCGCAGCATCTCCTGGAAGATGGTAA
This sequence comes from Salvia miltiorrhiza, assembly GCF_028751815.1. Taxonomy (NCBI): domain Eukaryota; kingdom Viridiplantae; phylum Streptophyta; class Magnoliopsida; order Lamiales; family Lamiaceae; genus Salvia; species Salvia miltiorrhiza. The sequence goes on along the minus strand of NC_080394.1, from coordinate 13,293,021 downwards.
AAGCACGATTGAGCCTCCCGTTCCTGCAGAGCCGGTTCACCAACATCGAGTAGGTCCCGAGCTCCATGCCCACGTCGTTCTTGAACATGTGGCTCAGCAGAAACGACAGCACCTTCATTCTGTTCAATATGCAGCACATCTTCAACAACGGCGCATATGTGTACCTATCAGGCTTGCACCCCTCCTCCTCCATTTTCCTCAGCATCTTCAGAGCCTTCTCCTCTTCCAACCTGTTGGCAGCCATCAGGATCAGCGTGTTGTAGGTACCCGTGTTCGGGGAAACTCCCTGCCTCAGCATGTCCTCGAAGACAGCATCCGAGTCCTTCAGCCTGCCTGCTTGCCCTAGAGCCTGGATGAACACGTTGTAGAAGGCAGCATCGGGGGAGCACTCCTTCTGCTTCATCTGCTCATAAATCTGCAGAGCCTTATCCGTTTCTCTCGCCTTTGACAGCGCGTTCATTATGATAGTGTATGTCACCACACTAGGCTGCACACCGTTCCCCTTCATTTCCTCCAGCGTGGCCTCAACTTTGCGAAAATCTCTCTCACGACAGTAGCTCTCGATCACACTAGTGTAGGTGACTGCATTCAGGGAGAACCCGAGCTCCTTCATCTCGTCAATCATCTTTTTAGCTTTCTCCATCTGCCTAGTTTTACACCAACCGTGGACTAACACATTGTAGGTCGACAAATTAGGAGGTATTCGATCCATGTAATCGAGGTGGAGTCGTTCAGCATGCTCAACGCTTCCTTGCTTCACCAATGCATCCATCACCATAGTCCTTGCTGTAATGTCTTTCTCCACTCCATACACCTCCATCTTCTCGAACACCTCCACTGCATCATCATACTTACCCGCCCTTGCAAGACGCCTCACGATCTTAGTGATCGTGTTCAAAGTGACATACCCTTCCACGCTCTTCATTTCTCCCACCAGTTCCCACATAACATCAAATTTCCTCGCCCTCCCCAAATTGTCGACCATCAAGTTGTATAGGTGAGCTGAATGAGTGCTCCCCTTGTGCATTTCAGCCCACTTAAAGAATCCAAATGCTGGAATCCAGTCGCAGCTGAACCTCCTCAACACTTGCTCAACCAAACTCTCGGACACATTCACATCACAACCCTCCAAAGCTTTCACAACTGAATCGGGGGATTCAAAGTGATGATTCTTCAGAATCTCACTCACCTTATCAATATCAGTCTCTACAATATCATTTACTACGCTTTTCATGTCAACATCTTGAGCATGAATCTTGTGATTCTCGATCCAGTAAGATACCGAGGGAGGCACAAAATCGTCATTCTTCAACCTCTTAGCACGTGTCTGCTCCGTCTCCGCCTCCTCACCAGAAGATTTAACCCAATCGGGAAGCTCAGGCGACTCATCCGCTGTTGGTAAGGCATCGGCTTTCAGTGGCTCAGCAACAGTGCAAAACCTATTGAGCAATGCAGACCTAACTCCATTTACATTAATAGCATAGTCTCCTGTATAAATATTCTTTAAGGAAAATGAAGCCTGCCGCAGCGACGAACAGTTGAAAATCTTCGACTTTGACAACATTCTGATGAAACAGAGACAAAAATTGTATACCGATTAAACAAAAGAAACGCATAATATCTTTTCCATTGTTGCAATAAACGAGATATTCGTAGGCAATGATGGAAGATAGAAAATAAAATTTATGCAGAAAATTGAACGAGCATTTCTTCGAACAGATGTAGTGCACTCTCGAAATGGAAGAAATTGTAAAAAGCGCTGGCCCCAGAAGAATGCTTGAAAAAGTTTTACCTCAGTTTTCAAATTTATACAAAATGAAATTTCAACGCTTCTCGTCTGCCCTGCCCACACCTTGAGAGAGAGAGAGAAGCACCTGAAAGTGCTTGCAGCACATTTAATCGACTCTGAATTTCAGGGTTTCGGAAACGGTGGTGTTGATTGAAAACCTCAAAATATAGAATAGCCTTTTTAAATAAATTGAGTAAAAAAAAAAACATACTATAAATTACTCCCTTCGTCCACCAAAAATATGTCACTTTACTTAAGGCACGAGTTTTAATAAAATATGAGTGAAATTGGTAGTGGAGTAAGGGTCCCACTTTAAATGTGAGTGGAATGGTGTGGACCCTACTACTAAAAATGGATGTGACATATTTTTTTGTAAACGGACGAAAAAGAAAATTGTGGCACATTTTTTGTGGACGTAGGGAGTATAAATTTTCTACTGTTAGTCGCACGTAAATATACAAATTTTTATCGCTTTCTAAAATTTAACATGGTTTTCTTTTCTATTCACTAATACATGAACTTAATACTTTTTCTAATTTTTGACATTAACGAGCTCTCTGGCAACTTATCTATAGTTACGTGTAAAATATTGTTTACATATTAATTTATTTTGCTAGGATGACATTTTTTTTCGTCTGAGATGACATTTTTCTTGCATTTTGTGTACTTTAAAAAACAGAAAGTTAGGTTTTGTTTTCTTCCTCAAGGCTTCGTTCCCACGATATGATTACAGAAGGAAGCTGTAGACTCTTGTTGTTTTTTTCTTATGATCGGTCTACTGTGTTGTCACGTGTGAGGATAGCATACATATTTGTTAATTGAAAGTAGGGCTTTGTTGTCTAACGTATCATTTGAAGCTCGTGGTGGTCCAAATTTATGATGTTAATTAGAATGGAAAATAGATAGGTCCCTCTTCTTTATTCTTTATTCTCCAAAAATGAAATGTATGATTTTTTATAGCTTTTTATTTGAGAATATTCGAATCTTTCTTGGGTTTATCACATTCATGTTGAAAAGAATACATCAACATTACTCGGTATGAATTAGCGAGTAATTGATTGCTTTGTCCAAACTTTTTGTTGCAGAGACACATTTGCATTGTAGATTACGCATGGTGGAAAATTTATTGAATATTGGGGTTGAGATTTATATATTACGAGTGGTATATTTACTAAGCATTATTGTGATGTAGACATGTTTGAGTATTTTGATTTGGAGTATGTGATTAAGGGTTTAAGGTATGAGGACTTGAAATGTAGGGATGCAAATATTTATGTTAAGTTAGGATTAAATTAATGGATTCTGCTCCAGTAAAAGTAGAGGACTTGAGTGCAGTTGAGCTAGATGAGCTATATGGGGAAGATTGTTTATGTAGAGTAGAAGATGACATAGCTTAATTTTATGATAAATTAAAGCATGTCCGTGCGAAGGGTAAAGGTAAATAGAATAAAACAACTGAAAAAAAAAAAGGTAAAGAGGGGTGAGCATACCATTGAATTCATTCCAATTGAGCCTAACACCAACCAAATTGACAATGAATTTACCTTAGATAATTTTTCCGATGAACCATGACAAGATGATGAGGACTATGTACCCTTTGATGATCAAGACAATGATGATAGTTTTAGTGATAATGAATTAGGATATGATGATGAAGAGTATGTGATCAATGGGAAAATTGTTAGGATAGATAAGGCCTATTTTAATGACATTGGGAAGTTTGTCGTAGTTGAGGTTGTACGAAATAAGCATACAGTGTGTGAGTCTGATTATGATGATTCAATGTTGAGGTCAATTCTGATGTAGATGATGATGATGCTAGAAAAAGAAAGTGACCTATGATCCAAATTTGACCAAAAAACCGTAGAGCTTAAGCTTGGGATGAAGTTCGAGAGTGATATCCAATGTCAGAAGGCACTTAGGAACAAATCAACAACTGAGGGGCGGGAAATGATTTCAGTAGGGTTTGCAAAGAGTGATGTTGGGCCAAATTCACTCCACCATGCCTCTGGAAATGCTATGGCAGTAAGGTTAAGGGTGATGAGACTTTCATAATAAAAAACTTAGAAGAATCAGAACGGTGAAAAACTTGCTTGTGAGTTCTAAATGGATTGCAAAGCAATATCTCAATAATCTTATGATCAAGCACAACTTCATAGTAGCTTATTTGAAAAGTGACTTTGTTCAGAGGTTTAAAGTGGATGTTGGTAAGAATAGGTTGTATATGGCCACAACTATAACACTTGATACCTTAAGTGGGACAATAGCCGAGCATTATGCTAAGCTTATGATACACATAGTTGGGATGAAAATGGTTGATAGACAAGGTATATTTGAATTAATTTTGGATGAAGAGTCTGTGTTTAAGGCTATATATGTTGGGTTCAGTTCACTCAAGAATTGCTTCATCAGTGGCTGCAGGCCAATCATTGGGTTGGATGGGCATCATATAAAGACTCGTATGTGACGTGTGTTATTGTGTGCTATTGGGATTGACGAGGATGATCAAATGTTCCTTATTGTATGGGCTGTTGTAGAGATTGAGAACGCAGAATGCTGGACCTGGTTCATAAAAATTCTCATTAAGAAGCTTGAAATAAATAATGGTCTTGGAACTACCTTCATTTCAAACCAATAAAATGTAGATTTATGTCACACATACATTGTTGCTTCATCATGATTGTCATAGCACTCATCTCATTCTACACTCATGTTATTCATGCAGGGTCTCATTCATGTCGTTACCACATTGGCACTACTAGCAGAGCACATAAATTGTATTAGATATGCATATGCTAATTGTAAAAAACAACATAAAGACATAACACTTAATAATATGTTCTGGAATGCAGTTAGAGCCACATATACTAAACAATACCACCTGGCCATTGAAGAGATCAAGAGTGAGAAGCCTGCAACTTATGATGATTTCATTGAAAGAAGGCCACAAAAATTCTATAAGCTTTTATGAATACATTTCTTCGCTGTGACATAGTAGACAATAATGTTAGTTAAAATATTCAATCGGTACATAATAAATGTTAGAAATAAACATGTTGTACATATGCTATAGTAGGTGCTCATTGATGGATAGACAATACAAGAAACTTGTAGAAATTGAGGGCCTTCGGGATAAATTATGGCCTAATATTAAGAAGAAGTTGGAGAAGTTAAAGGATCAAAGTAGATTTTGTATTCCACAACCTCTTTCAGGTGGTTTGTTTGAAGTGGATGCGTTTGCTGATAAATTTATTGTGAATGTTGAAGGTAGGTCTTGTACTTATAGAGCATGAGATTTATTAGAAATCCCATGTGTCCATGCTATTTATGCCTTGTATTTTTTTGTTGCAGGATTCGACCGAGATAGTCCATGACTATTTCACGATTGAAAGGCATAAAACGACATATGAATTTGGTACAACACTATTAAAAGGTGAGAATTTGTGGCCACAAGCACATGGGTGGGATGTTGTTATACCAAAGTGTAGGCGAATGCCACGCACATAAAATTTGAGTCTTGAAAACATTTCATAATCTAAATACTCAATGACGTCGAGTTCAAAGTGAGTTTACAAATTTAGCCCATTATTTACAAAATAGACGAACATTGGATTCATGGATGATGCAATAATAAATTACAGCTGTGTATTTTTCCTCGTTATAAAAAGGAAATGCCCCACAATGAAGGCAAATAGACAAAGAAACGAAGAAACGAAGAAATCGATCACCTCTTGACAAGTTTTGTAATGGCTGAAAAACAGAGGGCAATCTCTTATGGCCCCCTACTCGGAGCAAAGCAGAAACACCCTGGTAATTGGTCTTCCGGTATCATGCCGCCGCCTCTACTCGTGTCGATCGACTCCAGCAACCTCACCACCTCATCCATCTCTGGCCGTTTCTCCGGGTTCGCATCCCAACACCGTTTCATGATGCTTGCAAGAGAGCTTGGGCAACAACGAGGGATGTCCGGCCGTAGGTTCTATCAAGGGTTAGATTAGATTAGACTGACAATACATATGGTCGAATCTAGTATTTGAATGACTCAATAGGGCAATGGATTCAAAGGAAAAATATTGAATAAAAGCTACCTGTTTAACAACAGCTGATGAAATATCAGCAAAGCTAAGATCAGGATAAGGTAGATCACAGCAATATATTTCCCACAAGCAAACACCAAAGCTGTACACATCGCACTTCCGGTTATAAGGCTTCCCATCGAGTACCTAAGTAGACGATAAATTTATCATTTATAAGCATAAAGGTTATAAGGCTTCCCATCGAGTACCTAAGTAGACGATAAATTTATAGTTTATAAGCATAAAGGATATCAATTTCCAATTTTCTAGAGAAATACCTCGGGAGCCATGTAGCCTAGAGTTCCGGTTTCACCAGTCATGTCCCCCGGGTTCTGAGCTTCAACACGAGCGACACCAAAATCAGCGATTTTCAGTGTTCTTTGAGAACCTATAAGCATGTTTTCCGCTTTGACATCACGGTGTACAATCCTTTGCGCGTGCAGATAGCTTAGCCTGCAAACGTATGATCTAAGGTGAAATGTTGAATCATAGAGCTGCTGCAGAAAATATATGTTTGAGAAAGATTTACCCTCTTGAGAGGTCCAGAGCAAGTTGGATCACAACTTTAAAGGGAAGCTTCTTTTTTCGGTTCTTGAATAAGTAGTTCTTCAACGTGCCTCCGGGTAGAAATTCCACCAGAACGCAACATGCCCTTGGTGGAAGATTCGTATAACCCTCGGATGGGTTTTTTGGAGGAATTTTCAATTGTGAAGTCCCCATTGATGCGCCAACAAACTATAACAAGAATAATGTTTTAGGAATAATTACTAAAAAATGAAGAACATATCGCGAGAAAGAAATGAAAATAGGTAGATACTTACGCTTGTGACATTTGGATGGTTGAGCTTGTGCCAAACAGAAACCTCCTGTTTGAATGATGCTCGAATCTCAGCAGCTTCTGCAGCTGTTTTCGTGCCATCCTCCCAATCCAACAGCTTAACTGAAAAAGAGGAAAAACATGTAAATAGAAATAATATCCAACCTTCCACACAAACATAAAATGTGGCACACAAAGATTTAATTTACTGTTACTTGAAGCATCTAATCCGTTGTGTTTTGAATTCAATTTTGCTGCAAATCTATGCACTTGAATACATGCTATGTCTAAAAACACATCAAGGGCTGTCGTTCCATGAAATACGCAGATGATGTTTCGTAGCTACAGAGTGGTGATGCAGAGAAAGGACACATCATGCGCCCTAAAAAGAATTCGCCTAACAAAGAAGACGAGCTCTCAAACTGCTGTAAGCTATTATAAAAGAAGCAATTCGTGCAAATATTACGACTTGAAAGGCAGACCAGTTTGAAGTAGAAACTGCATCTAGATTAAATACAACGACTTCAAGAACCATCACGTTATAGATATAGTAAAATAAAACAGCCAAATCAACTACAGAGGCAAAGCTCTTGATATTTAAAAGCTAAAGTAATATCAAGATCATTGCATCAGTTTTCAGTAGTATCGACCAGAACAGAAAAGCAACGAGCAGCGCCCAAACCATACTGTCTAAGATCATTAAAGCACGAACTTCACATGTTACTCAGCTCAACAGTCATTACAGATTGCAGATAAAAACAGTTTCAGAAAGCAATATTGAACAAATAAGCTAGATATAAAACCAACATTTTTAAACAAGAGATTGAACAAACTATACCTGCAACATCCCGACCATCATAAGTTCCCCGGTAAACTATGCCGTAGGTTCCCTGAGCCACAAGGTATCGAATTTCTAACTTAGTAGGATCGATCTCCCACACCTCTCTAGGCTTTTGGCTGCTCTGAGTTTCCAAATTCCTAGACCAAACCTTGCTCAGATGCTTCTCAAGCTGCAAATCTAAGCTCTTGAGATCGATCTTATCAGCCCGAAAAATCATATCTTTGCTGCTAATGCTTCCTACACTCTTCTCCGACAAGTTGTTAATACTACTATTTTCCATGCCCTTCAACTCATCGTTCGTATTTGTATCCATGTTGCCCAAAACTCAGCAACAATATCAAGCCTTAAACTAGAAAATATGCAGCACAATCAACAACTCTTCACTAAAATAGGCAAACTAATCAAACCAGTATACAAAATCAAATATGTCACCCCAAAAATCATTTTTTTTTTCCAACAAAAGATCAGAGCTTCATGATCAAGCAAAACATGAATACAGATTTAGGTTCAACCTTTTAATCTCCGAATTTTGAACAACGAAAACTCTGATAACTTGCCTTTTATAAGAGGAATTCTAATACAAATAGGAATAGGTAAAACAAAGAAGTCAATTCCAATGTGGACTTCTAAACCAATAAGATTCATATAAAAGAGAGGACAAATAATCCATGAGAATTAAAAAAGAAAAATTTGACTTTTCAAGAGCCAGCCAGCAAGAGCTGGGGAAAATGCCCAGAAAGAAAAGATTTAAAAGTAAACCCTAAGAAAACGACCCCTAATATTTTTCTAATCGCAAAGACCGACTCCAACACCATCCATAAACATTCTTCTTAACAGAAAATCAAACCCAAAAGGATAAAACAAATCTTTCTTCAAGTAAAAACAAGAAATAAAAGATGCCCAGAAGAAATTAACTGTTTCACATATCCCTAGGCCCAAATCAAAAGATACTAACAAAAGGGAACAATTTCATGCATATAATACGTATATCGCACGATTTAAACAGCGAAACCGCAAAATTTGACTAGATGTGAAAAAAGAATTCAAGAAAATTAATTTTAGGCCGACATATCCCCAGAAAGAAAGAAGAATTAATATGTGGAGAAGAAGAATGATGGGAGAATGAGGCTTGAGAGAGAGAGAGAGAGCGCGGGTGTTGCCTAAAATTGAGGTTTTATTTATTTTTCTAGAGAGAGAAAGAGAAGAGAATTTAGAGTGGGACAGCATAGAAAGATACTACCGAAAAACAAATGTACTATTCCGTGCATGTCCGTCCAACTAAATTACCTGAAAAACTAGAAATACGCGGCTGGATTTACCAAATTGCCCCTCCCTTGCTTGCTTCAATTGAGTTTTTTCAATTTTGTTTGCCTGCCAGTGCCAGCCAATCACATTGCTATTTGATTTTTGGACTACTATGACCCTTACTTTATCGTAAATCTCCAAAATTCTACTAAGAATAATTAATAGTAATCCAAAAGTAAGTAAAGTTAATATATGAAACAAAAGATCTGATATTGCACTCTCCAATTACAACAAATAAAAGACGACGGTTGGAGCTATGGTGGAGATATCAAGATTTTCTAGGGCCATTGTATTTATATTAGATTTGGGATTTGATTATGTTTAATTATCTATATAGTTTATGGGTTATCCATTAACAATTCTATTGGTATCATGATTTATGTTTATTGTCTTCCAAATTGGTTTTGTACTATATGGATAGACTCTAGAATTTAATCAAGATAGCTTTGTTGAAAAAAAATTGTTTGTGCCCTCTAATTAATTTGATTATGTAAAACTATTTTGCTTACATTAGAAACGCTAATGTTTTCTAATTAAATTTATCGTTGAACCTCTCTTTAAGCCATTAAACCATTTAATTATCGATTAATTAATTAATCGTTAACATAGTAAAATTAAACAGTTCAGTCATAATTAATCTATAGAATAGTATTATTGCATCTGCATCTGCATCTTGCTCAAATTTTTCATTATTGGTATTCACCTTTCCACTTTTACTTTTCAGATTTATCTCTAGGCTCTAGATATATTGATGCAGGGAAATCGTTTAATTGGTCGATGAAGATTGACAAAATATAGGCAAATAATGCATGTAAGAGTTAAATTTTGTTGATTTTTTATTAATATAAGAAGAGTTAGGAGTGTTCACTATTTGATTTATATCGTAAATGAAATCGAACTAAAGTATATATATTTGTGCAGTTTGATTTGATTTACAATTAAAAAAATTTAATTTAATTTATATTTTTAAAAAATTATAATTTACGGTTTAAATTTGATTTTTAGAAAATATAAACCAAACTGCGAATTTTATTATTATTAGTATTATTATTATTATTGAATTTTTATTCAAAGAATATTAATATTAGTTTATATTCGTAACTATTTTTACAAATCATATGACTACGTAGATTTAGAAACTTCCCACTCACCTATCCTCCCATCCGTCCATCTTTGTCAGTTATCGACCGTCGCTCGTTTTTATTAATTTAGTGATTTTTTGCTAAAGAATGTCGCCTCTTAGCGTTAAAAACAGATCAACTATTTAATTCATCTCTGAGAATTCCTATTCATGTATTCTGACATTTTTAGTCTTATTTTTTTAATAATGTCATATTCTACTCTTTTAAAAGACCTTCTAGATATTTGATTTGAATTGGTTTTAGTGCCAAACCGTACTAAATCAAAATATTTTTAAATGGCTCAACCCATTGAGTACATTAGTATTCAGTCTTGCAAATATTTTCAAAACCTTTTGCAGATTGAGCAGTTGGTGGTGACGCGTGCGAGGATGGGAAAGGGGTTGTTGATGTTTGGCTTCCGCTGAAATAAATTTACTTGGTGAATATTATCTGATGTCTAACTATGTTGATACTTCATGGACTATTTTATGTGAATTCCATTTTTCATTGCTTTCCACAATGATTGTTTTTCACATATATTTTATGCCTAATATGAAATGTTGTTTTGGTCTCAGACTTTCGAACTTCCAATCCCATTCCAATCCCATTAGGGAGAATAATTATAACGCCAGCTTGTTATCTTTTAAATACGTCATATTTTTCAATTAAGGAGATTATGTCCAACTCTAAGCCTAAGGGCACATTACCCATTTAATTCAAGTAAAGCCTATCACATTCGTCACATATCTCATTTCTTATTCTCTTGAAAAATTGGGACATGATAGAATAGTATCAGAGCTTTAAGTTGAGAACTTATCTTGTAGGTCCTACATAAGGGATGGAGATTTAGGTTCCTAACTAAACTAGTTCAACTGTTTTAATTGCCTGCACATCAGGTGAGACTTTATTCTCGAAAAGTATGTGTTGAGCTAATAAGCTCGATTTTATGAAATGTAAAAGTTGATGGTTCATGTGCTTTCTATTGGTTATTGCTTCTATCAGAACATTGTTGGCTCTGGCAACCAGAATTGTATACTTACACCAGAACCTGTTGTGTCGAGAGATTCGATGACAACCATCAGTTGTAGATATCTTCCAATAGATGAGCCAAGAAAAATATGAGCTCAGACTATTTTTAGTATGCATAGAATAACTTGTTTTGAAAACGTTCTATGTTATACTGTCTAAAGCATGAATTATCTTTTCAGAAGATAGTTTTCAAAATGTTTTTAAATGGCTCAACCCACTTAGTACATTAACACTCAGTCGTGCAAATGTTTTCAAAACTTTTTGCAGATGAGCTTATGGTGGTGACGTGCGAGTCTGAGGAAGGGGTTGTTGTTGTTAATTGAAGAATGTTAGATTTGGCTTCCACTGAAATAAATTCACATGAGACAATATAGTGGCAGAGCCAGATTTTCGACTTGAGGATCCAATTTTTTTCAATAAAATTAATAATTAAAGAAAATAAAAAATAAATAATAATCATTAACACCATCGTTTAAATATATAACATGTAAAAGAAATAAAATAAACATAATTATTTCAGAAATCACAATATTTCTCTCCTATTTTTCACGTTTAGAAATCACAACATTTACAAATAAATCTTTTTTTTAATGTAAGATACTAAGCAATCATTCAAAAGATTGTCTCTCATATGATTGAGAATAACACTCTTGATGATCTTCATTGCTAAATACACCAATGAAAATGTAATGTTCCCTTGTAGAAATCATCTCTTTGGCAAGATGTTCAATCCTGATAGTTCTCAAGTTGACTTTCAAGTTCATACAAAACTTCAAAAAATTTATAAAACTTTGCAAGGCAAAGCATGGCATGCATAAAATTAATTACTACTTGTTGACTTCATTGAAACGTTGATTCAACTCCAAAATTTGAAGGCCAGTTATAGTGTAAAATAACTCAACTCGATAATGATAGAAATAAAATTTATATTTTTTTATTTTTTATAATATATTTACAATTTACAAAAATACTTCTAGTCTTTTATAAAGTTATATATGGGTGCAATGACCCCAGTGACCCCGGCACTAAACTTATGGAAAAAGGCATAAACTTAAAAATGTGAACTTTTTTTTTTTGAAAGAATTAAACTTTAAGAAAACAAGAAGCAACTCTATATCTGTTTAGTGTTTACTTTGCCTTTAATGACATCAAAAGTAGCAATAGTTGAAAGGAAACAAAAAGCAACTCTATATCTGTTTAGTGTTTACTTTTTGCCTTCAATGACATCAAAAATTGCAATAGTTGAATGAGATGTCAAACCAAATTCTTCTTTAAAATTTCTTCATTTAAAATAAATTATGATCACAAAGGTGGAAAATTATAGCAAAATACTATCTATAAAAAACAATGATTTTTTTATTTCAACTATACGACGTTTTAAAAAAGGGTGATTCTATTCACGACCTCCATTTTACTCTCTATAGTCTCTCATATTAAATAATAATAAAAAATAATTATAAATTAATTTATAAATTAAATATGATTATTTTTTAACTAAATTAATCAAATCCATGTGTATTGTATAGCCCCAATCTAAGAGAAAACCCCCCTTCATCTTCAGATCTTCTTAATCAAATTCGTGTGTTGTATAGCCCCCAATCTAAGAGAAAACTCCCATTCATCTTCTTCAATCTACCGCAACTCTTCTTTTCCGGCGAAGATCACCGCCGCTTCGACCACCACCATCGGCCCTTTTCTTTTCTTCCTCTAACCCTTTCTTTTCTTTCTTGCGATCCAGTTGACGCACGCACACAAAGAAAGAGAAACTGCCCCACCCCCTTCAAATTTCCGATAAACAGCAACGACGGGACCGTCAATTTCCGATCAGCAAGATGTCAACTGTATATTACTCCGTCATTTCATATACTATTACTTTGTTGATTTTCTCAAAATTGTATTAGTGTTTAGATGACCACGTGCGTCGTCATCATCACCATAGTAGAAGAAATCGACAGCTGTTAGATTCCTCAAATCATTATCATCATCTTTCCAGGCACATTAATTCATTTTTGATTTCTACCATATAGTTTGGGGTTGTACATAATTTGAATTTTAATTTGATTATAATGAATTATATATATTTTTTGAGAAAATTATAATGAATTATATTTAATTTATGGCTGTATAAATTATAGAGTAAAATTGTAAATCTATAATTACTTTTATTTATTATTTAATATGAGAGGTTAGAGCACCCGCATCGCGGGTCCTCGATGGGGTACTCGAGGAGACCATCGTCCTCGAGGAGGGCGATGCGGCGAGGAGCTCCTCGAGGACTCCTCGAGTTATCGAGTATCCTCGATAGGGCGAAGGAGATGGCGCGTGCAATGCACGCGCCCAATTTAAAAAAAAAAATGAAAAAATCGAAAATTCGAATTTATATACACTTTTAATTATGTGATTTTAATGATGTTTTAGATTTTTTAAATTTTTATGTATTTTTTTTTTATGTTTTAAGTAATTTTAAATTTTATGTTTAATCCAGTATTTAAATATGCAATTTAAATTATGCAATAAAATTTAAATGAAAAACATAAAATCAAAACTAATATTATCAAGGAGGCTATCAAGGAACCCCAATGCAGCACTACCTACTCAATAACACAAACACTATCAAGGAGGCTATCAAGGAGGTCCCAATGCGGATGCTCTTATAGGAAGTAAAGCGGGGCCTGTGAATAGAATCACCCTTTAAAAAATGTTAGACTATACGTATATTTGGTCCTACAAATTTGGCCCAAATCCACTTTGTTGTCATCGTTGACATGGCAAAGATATATTAGTTGTGTCTGCTCCAACAAAAAAAGAAAAGGATAGATTGGTTGTTGCATTTTTCCAATTAAAGAGAGAGAGAGAACCAAATTATATATAAATATAATATGAAAGAGGCCTTTTTTTCTATTCTCTTAGTTTTCCTCATTGTTGGGTTGAGTTTTAATCTCAACAGCAGAAATAAAATAAAACGATAAAAGACACAAGATATATGTGGTTCGGTCATCAAGACCTACGTTCATGGAAGGTTTTCGGGTGTTTTCATTATATTTGGAAGGTTTATATTTTACATGGTGTAGAAAAATAATGAAAGAAGCTCCCTTAACTTATAACCTAAGGTCCTATTTATAAGCATTTTGCCCTAAAGTACTTGGGCCTATTTAACCTTAAAGCCCACTAATACAAGTTCCTTGGCCTAAATCTACTAATCTGCCACGTGTCTTCGACATTTCTTTAACTTTGGCTTGCATTTTCAGATTTGGCTTCTCATTTTCTTTAGACTCATCGTAGCTCTGAATTGTGATGCTCAGCTCTGCTAGGCTTGGATTTATAGCTGCCTCAAATCTGCAACAATATTCAAGCGACACAAATACAATAGTTTAATTTTAGTCATGTATGATTTATATTCGGGCCATAAGTGGGTTTAACGTATCTTATTTGGGCCTTTCTTTAGAAGGACGGGAATCCCGGATTCCATCCTCATCACTCATCAAATTTTCTCTTTTCTTTTTTCTATTTTAATTCTTTCAGAAAAACTCATTATCTTTTTTAATTCTTTAAAAAAAAACTCATTATCGTTGATTCATGAAAAAATATTCAACATGGACGTTAAATTAAAGATTACGAGAAAATCTTTAATTCAATAAAAAAATTATTTGAAATGATTAGTTATGATCATTAAAAATGTAGTAAAAATTAATTTTTGTTCGCTCTCATTTATCTCTAATGTTGAACATCATACTCTTTTTTCATTTTGTTCTCATTTGTTGGTGAAAAATAAGTATATGTCATTTTTTTTCCTTTCAAAAAAGTATACATGACTGTTTAATTATAACTATTTTAGATTTAAATATTTTTAAATTATAGTAATTTTTAATGCAATTAAGTAGAATGAAATTTGTATTAATTTTAGTATGAATTTATAAATAAAAAATTAGTTATATATTCCCTTCGTCCTGTAAACATAGTCATAGGATGGAGTGACACGGGTTTTAATAAAATTGGTTAAGTTTATTGTGAGTGGAGAAATGGTCTCACTATAAAGGTATGGTTAATAATGATAATTAATTATATTGTGAGTGGAGAGAGTGTCCCACCATGTAGTAGAATGTGTAAATAAGTTAATATATGGAGGGTAATGTATTGTGGGGTAGTGTCTATAAATGGATTAGGACTATTTTTTGTGGACACCCCAAAATGAAAAAATATGACTATTTTTACAGAGTCAGAGGGTTTTTTAGGACAATAACTTAGGTTGATTTGGAAATTAGGACAATAACTTTCAGACTTATAAAAATAGAACACTAATTATTAAGCGTTGCACCTGCAGGACATTTATGGGCAATTATTGAATTTTGAGACTTTTTTGCACGAACCAAGCACATGACAACCCGCATGGAGGGATTGATTATGTGGCAAGCACGTCATTTTTACTGCTCCGAATAGGATGTCATGAGCTTGGTCTATGCGGAAAAGTTCGAAAATTCGATAATTGGCCGATAAATGTCCTGTGGGTGAAACACTTATTAATTAGTGTCCTATTTTTACAAGTTCGAAAGTTATTGTCCTAATTTCCAAATCAACCTAAGTTATTGTCCTAAAAAACCTTCTGACTCATTTTTACATGATGGGGGGAGTATCTTAAAATTAGAATTTAAAATATTATATAGAATTATTTGATTATGTAAATGAATTATTTATTTATTTATATAAATATATTTATTGTTATATTTTTCTTTTTATATTATTCGTATTTTCCTGATTTTTTAATTAGTTTTGGGCTATTTAAATATGAATTTTTAATAATAATATAGTTTGAACTTTTAAGAGCTCAAAAAATTGTCTCCCTCCGTCCATGAAAATTGTATGTTTATTATTTTCAATCCACAAAGATTGTATGCTTTCATTTTTTAGAAATCACCCCTTATATTTCAAACATCATTCACACTCAATATTTACAAAATATCCAACCTTTAACACATCAACTTTGGTCATTCACACTCAATATTTACAAAATATCCAACCTTTAACACATCAAAAAAAAAAAAAACTTTGGTGGGTCTCTTTTTTCAATTTTGGTGGACCATCTTCTACATTTTACACACATCTCTCAATTATTTATAAAAAATCGTGTCATCCACTCCACCAAATAATCTTTGTGGATGGAGGAAGTATATTAAATGACGACTATTAATTTTGTTATATTGATGGTTTTGTGTTATTTGCTCAATATGAGATTGGCTTATTATTTTACTTTACAATCTATAAATTTAATTATTATTGTATGTATTTAAATATTATTATACAATACTCATTAAATATAATATTATACTCATTAAGTTGATATTATTGTTATTATACAGTAATATTTTTATCAATTAATCTAACTTATAAATAATGACTTTTTAACATTTTTACATAATTTATTATTTTAAAAATAAATAAATATATCATGGTTCGTGTGATTTAAAAATAAATAAATATATCGTGGTATGTGCATCGCACGAGAAGGTGTACTAGTTCGATTATGAAAGTAGAGTATTTCATGAAAGTCTTATTGTGACACATGTATAAATAAAATATAGATATAAACTCATAGCTAATGATATAAAGTAGAGTTCCGATTCCATCCCATGGGTTAAATGGGATGACCTTTGTTTACACAAGAATGAGGGGGGCTTGGGGTTTAGGAATATTGAATACTTCAATGTTGTGTTGGTGCTGAAATGGGTCTGGAGATATCTTTCAGGGAGGAACACTTTGTGGGCCAAAGTTGTTAAGTCTATCTACGGGGAAGTCGAGTGGGGGGAGGGGAGGGCGGGGCTGTCGGGTCGGCAGAAGTTACGAACGGAGTGGTGGTCAAAGATTTTGGCTTTAGGTGAGACTCAGCCGGATAATTGGTTTTGGAGGTGTGTTAGTAGGAAGATTGGAGATGGCAGAGATAGTCGGTTCTGGGAGGATTGGTGGGTTGGGGGTAAACCTCTTAAGCTTCTTTTTCCTAGGCTTTACCATCTTTCGGCAAACAAGGAGGCTACCATTAGTGAGTGTGGGGTCTGGGAAAACGGGACTTGGAAATGGGAACTGAAATGGCGAAGGGATTTGTTCGATAGGGAAGCGGAAAGCTCTAACGCTCTCACAAATGTTATCTCTTGTATTTCTCTTGATGAAGGCTCAAAAGACACGTGGAGATGGAGCGAGACAAAAGACGGAATTTTTTCAACAAAGACCACATACTCCTTGAAGTCGGCAGCAACAAGGGAGCTTCATCCATCTCCCATTGACTTGGAGGCAATCGATTTGCTCTGGAAAACTAGTGCTCCCCATAAAGCAAAACTCACGGCGTGGCGTGCTTTGAAGAACCGACTGCCGACCTGTGATAACTTGAAGAAGAGGCATGTCAACCTGACTGAGATCGAAGCTATGTGTAACGCGTGCCTTCAGCCCACAGAATCAACTAAGCACGTGCTTATGTTCTGCCCAAAATCAGTTGCAGTCTGGGATGATCTCCTCAAGTGGACAGGAATGACAACGGTGACCCCAAACTCCATCGACACCTTTTTCCTGTCCTTCACTAATCTGGGACCGAGAAAGAAATGCCGAAATTTCATGTCAGTCTTGTGGGTTTGTACCATTTGGCAACTCTAGAAGGAACGCAACGACAGGAGGTTCGAAGGGAAACAAAGAGACGTGAAGTCCACGACCCTCGAGATCAAGGTTAGGATGAGGTGCTGGAATTCTACTCTCAATCTTCTCGATAGAGAGATCCCTATGTCGTCTTGGTGTACTGATGACTTTTCTAATTGTCTTGTGTAAGAAAAGGGGTTTCTGTTTCGATGCTGTCGCCTCTCGATTGAGAGGGGCCGGGGGTGTTGTCTTGTGAACCCCTTGGGGCGAGCGGAGGTGGTGTCTGTACTTTGCTTCTTGTCGCTTTCTTTTCTCTCGAGTTGTTGGTACCTCTGGTGCTGACGCTTTTTCTCATTTATATAATCGTTCTTTTTCCGATCAAAAAAAAAAAAAAAGCTAATGATATATTTATAATTATAAATATTAATAAATTTTAAATATATCACTAAATTTTTAAATTTAAATCTTAACCCATATCACAATAGGATATTCTCATAAATATTTGTGTGTATGGCTTATAAATTGATTCAAGTAAATGGTAGTTATCTTTTATATATATATATATAAAATGCTACATAAGTATTTTATTGGGCCGTGTTGTTTTATTTTAATAGATTCCAATAATAATGTTTTTATTCGTAGCCCTTATTTACTCATTATAGCCTGGTGATTGCAGTTTCGATCAACACATATTTTAAAGGTAAAATATAAAATGAATAATCTATTAAATGGAGCTTCAATCTGACTTTAACACGAATTGATCGGAACAAATGATAGCTTCACTGGACTGGACTCTTCGAAGGTCTTTTATAACAAGACAGTGGAATTCTTTTGGTTTTATAGTGAAAATAGATGAACTATTGTTTGAATATTTGAATGTATGGGTTATTTTGAATTGCTAATAGTAAAAAATATAATTAAGTGCCAAAGGAATTTTGCGTTTATATTGATTTGGGCGGAATTTCTGCTAAGGAATTGAACATGTGTCTACAATGGTGACTCTTGATCTATTTATAGCTATTTCAATTTAAGGGCATTTTAGTAATTTTAGCTTTGAATATGGAGGGGCATTTTCATTATTTCAACTCTATTCTTCTTGGGCCTCAAGGATAATTTCGTCTCTTTAGATCATCGAGTGTCATGTCAACTGACAATGAATATTCAGTCGCCTCCATATGTCAGGAGTTTTTACGAGACCATTTGTATAAACGATTATGGGACTACTCATAGGTGCGCCACGTAATGTCAGGTATAAAGCGCTTTTTGTATTTTTCTCCAGCTCTGCATCTCCTAGGTGCTCCTCGTAGAGATCAACTCTATTGACTGATGTTGAACCCTTTTAAGAAATTTTCAGGTTATCTTAAGCAGATTTGTATAATCGGAAAATTTGATGAGCCTTCACTTGAATATTTTGCCTCCTTCTTCTTAGTTTTCTTAAACCTTGACTTCAGCTATATATGGGTAAGCCTCCACTTTCTACCCTCGTCTTCAACTCTAGAATGATCTCCAATCTCCTTTCTCTGGAGATTTTTCAATAAGTTTATTGGGTCTGTAGTGCATTTATTTGAGCCTATTTCATAATAAATAAATGGGCTCTAACACTATCATCATAACCTTTTTATCTAAAATATTACTCACTCCGTCCAACAATTCTTGATCCATTTTTCTATTTTGGTCCGTCCACCAATTCTTGACTCATTTCACTTTTAATTTTTCACTCACAATAAAGTAGGGCCTTCATTTCACTCACAATATACTCCACCAACTTCTTAATTAAAACTCGCGCCATTATGAAATGGGTTAAGAAATGGTAGACGGTGGGAGTAGTATTGATCCTTGTTATGTATGGAATGAAAATATAATACTTATACAATGTAAAAATCATATCCGATATTCAGATATAAATAATTATAGTAAGACACAAAGTAATTGAATACTGAGTGGATTTTGTTATTAATTAAAATATGAATTCAAAATGGGTTTTTACTAATTTGTCTTACTGCCCATTGGCCCAAAATTAAAGTTCCAAGAATCCACCACTACCCATTCAGAATTCACGTGAAATTTCATTATGGTTCGTCGCTGCAAACATAGTTGGTATGGTCGGAGTTTGATCAACAGACAAAGAACTCCAGCAGTTTTCTGGCCTCTACCAAATTTAGTTGATCTTCATCAATTCACTTCCTTCTCGTATAAAATAGTGCATTTTCATGAATGTCTACCATTTCCATTTGATTTCTTGTTTGTGGTGGAGAAACTGCATTACAAATTAAGGTTCAAACCTTGTATTTATTTATGAATCAATTCACATACGCCTGCGCTCTACGTAACGCTAAATTCTAAAAACACAAAATCTTCTGCCAAAAAACGAGGAAATAAATATGGTAGTGAAAATTTGAAATCTAAACCAACATGTTTAAAAAAAAGAGAGAATGATATATAGATCATATTGGCAGCATCAAGTATAAATACTTTTACATATTGCCTATCATTTTGATAAAGCTGTAACTTTAACATCAATGGGTTGATAAAGAGCTCAACGTTCAAGTTTCATAACATGGTTTTTTCGCATAAAAAACGACGAAAACTGAAGTAGCTTTCCTCTAAAGAGAATGAGAAAACAAGGATCAACTATAGGTGAAGATCCTCCAGTATAAAACATCATAATATGTGTCCAACTTGAGAAACCAGTTGGGAACTGACCTCAAGAGCTGCAGCTTGTTCCTCGTGAGAAACGAGCAGTCTACCCTTTCGTCCTCATGATTGTGATGCTGCCCTTTCCACCTTCAGTGTGGATTTTAGTCTTCCCAACAACAGGTTTCCCGGAGAATGCTGATGTGGGATAAGCAGCACTAGGATCATCTTCTTCTGGTTTAGGCTTTGGCGGATTGTGTATCCTCTGGTTTATGTCCTTAAGAGTCGTGTCTCCAAGAACACCACATGGTTTGATGAACGTGAACGGATAGATCACGGATGATGCCAGTTTAGGAGGTGTGCGCATGAATGATTTTGTACCTAATTAGTGAAATGGAAAAGAGGGATGCCATTCTTGAATGTGTTGTCTGAAATAGACATTTTGTTACATGATTTACTGAAAAAAGGAAAATGAAAAAGGCTTAATTTACCTTTAAAGACAATGTTTCGAGGAGTAGTAAGGTTGTTCTCGACCAGATTAGCTTCAATTTCAGGAGCAGTTTTGCAAAGCTCTGCAATAACACGTTTACATTGCTTTGAGAGCTTTGAGAGTGGGGGTATGAAACGAAAAAGTCCAAGATGATTTTTACATTACCCGTAACATCAATTTGAACGTCGGGTGCTTCACATGCACTAGTGCTGTTGTTTACACAAAGGGCTAATCATGAACACTATTTTACTTGAGAAAAAGAAAAGGTGAAAGTGATGCAAACATACAAATCTTCGTTGCAGAGGTGCATCTCGGCCTCATTGAAGCAGTCAGTGATCCACCCTTCAGATGAAGGATCCAAGCACTCGGTGCTGGCTGCAGGCATGCCATCTGTATCATAATAAAAAACATGTGTATCTCAGACACGAGATGTGTGAGAAACGAACCTGTGAAACCAGCAACCCACTGTGACATGTCTGAAATAGCAGCTTCAAGAGTCTGTTGTGTCTCCTAAACAAGGAATAAAACCAGACTTATATAGTAGCTATGTTGGAAATTGTTGTACTAGAAAAACACTAGTTTGCATCAACCTTAGATCTCAAAAGCTCCTCGTTGCAAAGGGGTGTTTCCAAGACTTCGGACTCAAACTGTAGCATCCTGCGCCTTTTCACTTGAGAGGAGTGTTCCCTGTATAGCTCCGACTCTTTCCCTGTCGTCTCTACAGTTTTATGCAACAAGACACAACTTGAGCAACGTCAACTATTCTGTCAGTCGATTCTCCCATTTTGCACTCACACAGATAGAATAAGCAATGGTAACTTGGTAAGTGAAGAACACATGATCATGAAAACCAAACAAATTTGCTTCATCATGCAAACAAGAGTTGGATAGTGACAACGTCGTACCATTGTTGGAAACATAATAAGCTACGTCTCCGCAAGCCTTGACCGGGGTAGTCTCATTGTCAAACATATAAGAGATATGATCTACATTGTGTTCCACTTCATTCAAAAGGGATTTAGATGCTTCTGCCAGCCACAAAGGTAAGCTTCAAATCCCTCAATCAAACAAGAATTTAACAGCGAAAAACACAAGTTCGAAGCTTACCTATGCTAGTGTGATCTTCAAGAGAATAAACCTGACCTCGCCAATCCCACATGTCACTGTTATCAATTTACACAAAAAAAAAGCAAAAAGAGCAACGGCTTAAACACAGAAAGGCACAACTGTGTGAAGAAACTAACTTTGACTTAGATGATATTTCATCTTCTATTATAACCAATAATTGCAGCTATGTGGATTATAGCAGTTCCATAATTCCAGAAGCCCGGAAACCATAAGCTCGAAGAAAATCATGCTGATGTTAAGAAATGATTGGTCAAACTATATAAATCAAGAGGTAGAAACTTTTGTCCATAAAAATTGCACTTAATATACATCCTTGTGCAGAATAAATTAGCAAATTCTTGTGAACTATATATAAGAGATGGGGAAATTGTTTAAGCAAAAAAGATCTAATAACTCAAATCTTCTAGAAAGCTCCAACTTTCTAGGGATCAGATAATCCAAGAGAGCTAAACAATAAGGATTAAGATTCTCTTTATACAGATTTAGACGTCAATGAAATGACATGACATCTATAATTGATATGAAATTAAAACACACGGGTATATATATATATATATAGAGATATATACTGTAAATACAGACACAAAACCACAAAAAATTAGCTCAAACCAGCACAAACAATGAACAAATTCCTATTTTGATAGACCACAAAATTAAGAAAATCATAGAAAAATGGACCCTATTCGAAAATCAAAAGGAACGGGGGGATTGGAGAACTCACCTGCCATTGTTGTAGCTCATCTTCTCTTCCTGCAAAATTTTTCCTTCCTCCAAAAATATTTAAAAACAATAAAAGTAAACAGTGTTCTAAATCAGACAACACCGCTCTATCCTGTTAACAAAAAAACAAAGTCTTAAACTAGCCGTTATAGAGGTTAAATACACACAACATTAGTGTAATTATATCTCTGTAAGATGCAACTGCTAAATATATAAAAAAAAATACAAAAAAACAGTGCAACTACTTATACAAATACACCTTCCAAGACGGGAAAAAAGAAATATTAATGAAAATCCCCTCTTTTGAATAATACTATATTTATATGTATTAAATGAGTGAAATCAACCCTGAAAATCTGGAGGTGGTGAACACTAAAATACCTCAGATATAAAATGTATAGATGAAACCCATATAAAACAAATACTACTATATATCATGAACCGCATATATACATGTAGGCATAAATACAGAAATTGTGTCTAGAGCATATAAAATTATTTCTTGATATGATTTGAATGAATTATATATTTTTCTTTTTGTGACTGTTTATGACAAGTCAATGTAGGTCATTCTTGGCTTCTTGCTGTTTTATTTTTCAGCAGAAATCCTTTCTTTTATACTATTATTGCAGAAATGTTTTAATGATTTATAAGCAATTATCAGACAATGAATTAATTTCCACATTAAACGGGACCGCAGTTAATTATTGTATTACAGTTGTCTGCCTTAGTATTTAAACGATCTGCGGTGTTAATTGAAGTAATTAAAATTTCACGCAGGTTGCTCCTAAAACTCCACATATATCAATGTTTTCAATTATTAGTGATTATATCAACGTACTAGTTAGAAAGATTCTGACTTTTTTTAATTGTTCTAACTTTAAAAATTAATGGAAATATTGGTTTTAGGATTTTTTTTTTATTATTTTTGCTTTCGCGTTTATATTTTCTTTAGACGCAAATTTAATCATGACATTTTTTAAAATAATTCTTCCCGAAATTGAAAATTATTATTGATATCTTTATATATATATATACTCCCTCCGTCCCATCATTTTAGTCCATTATTCCATTTTGAGATGTCCCACAAAGATAGTCCACTTTTCTAATTAATACTATATAAAAATAATGTTTTTACTAAATTAACCTTATTTAATGCTTCACTTAAATATGAAAAGTATGTGTGAAAATAATAAATAAGGGTATAAAAGATAAAAATATAAAAATTAAATGCATTTTCTTAATATGTGTGAAAAGTGGGAGGGAACTAAAATGGTGGGACGGAGGGAGTAATATTTTGCAAATAAGTAGACTTAATAAAATGATACACAATCAGATGATTCAAATACCTGACGGCGCATGTAAAACAAAACCACCGGTGACAATTGTGGCATATATATTGATTAAATTTTTATTTATTTATTTTTTATCATTTTGTAGATATAATATATTTTTCTCCTTTTCATGTAATCATATTTCAAATAAAATATATAATATATATCTTAAATGAAAGATAATGAAGTGACTTTTAACTTGATATATATGGTGTGCGGAAATAAATTTAAAATGAACAAGTTATAATTTAAAGTTTTAACATAGTATTAGATACTGTATATTTTTAACTAATGATATTTATATATTATATAAAAGAGCAATTTAACGACTATTTTTCCGCCATAATTTAAAATTTCAGTTATTTTTAAAATTTCAACTATTAAAGTATATTTTAATTCAATTCTACCACGTTTTAGGTGGAGGAGCATTCTTTTTTTTCCAAGTTAAACTTCTATTCTTATTTGCTTTTATTGTTTTTAACTGTTTTCTTTCTGTTTTTTCAAAAATCGTGTAATTTAAGTAACAATAAAATATTCAATATGCATATCAAATTAAAGAACATGAGATTAGCTTTAATTTGATACTATAATAGATATAATATAGATTTAAGATAATAAAAATATTGAAATTTCAAATTTCAAATTAAATTGTCTTCTCTCTCATCTCTCTTATTTTAGTTCTTTTTCTTAAATGATCTATTTTCATTTGATTGATTTTGTTTTATTATTTAAATGTATATTATATATATATATATATAGAGCAAATATATAAAACTGGCCACTTTCATATTGTAAAGATAAAAAATGTCCACTAAGATAAAAATGATAAAAACTATCCACTTTGTAGTTGAAAAGACAGAAATATCCTCTCTTAAATACATGTACTCTCTCTTTCTCTCTCTCATTCTCTTCTCTCTCCCTCCACGCATCTTTCTCCTCTCTCTTTCTCCACGCATCACCGTCGCCGACCTCCGCCGCATCTTCCCCATGTGCCCGGAGCTCCTCACCTCCTCCTCCACCGCCGTCCGTGCCACCACCTTCCTCCTCCGTGAGGCCCGCACGCCGCCGACCTCCTCTACGTCGTCCACCGCCGCCCCTGCCTCATCGCCTGCGGCGTGGAGTGGTAGATCTAGGGTTCCAGACTATCTTCATCTCCATCGCCGCCGCCGTCTATCTCCACCGCCTTCATCTCCGCCGCCGCCTTAATCCTTAGGTTGCTGGTTCAAATCCGGCAGTGGTTGTGGGGGGATGTTGCAGATCTAGGGTTCTAGACTTCCAGGCGTGGTAGATCTAGGGTTCCAGGCGGCTTGGGGCTTGAAATCCGAAGCGTCGCCGCCTCGGCCTCGTCGCCTCCACCATCTCCTGCTTCGCCCCCTGCCGCGAAGCGCCGCCGCCCCCGACCTTGTCGCCTCTGCCATCTTCTGCTTCACCCCCCGCCGCGAAGCGCCGCCGCCCAGGCCTCGTCGTCTCTGCCCCGGTCTCGTCGCCTCCGCCATCTCCGACGTCAGGTAGGGGCGGCGCTCCTTCGGCTTCTTCTTCTCCTCCTCCTCTTTCACGGTACAGAACGGAGGCGGTGTTGCTGAGGACAGTGTTTGGCATCTGGCAGAGGCTGCCGGAAAGTGGTCTCGGCGGCGAGAGGAAAGGCGCAGTGCAGCGCGTTTTCCCAGTAAAAAAAAAACCTTAATTCCATATCTGAGTAATTTTGGGGATTTTTGTTTTACTTCCTTGAAAAAAAGTTTAGATCTGATACGTCTGTGAATGATTTTCGTTCTAAGATCTGTTGAGATTGTTGATTCCGAGATTGAATGTTGAGATTGTTGATTCAAAGGAATTGTTGTATTTTAATTGTAGATTGAATTGATTCGAATAATATTTTGTTGTATTTTGATTGTTGATTGAGCTGTATAATTATTTTTTTAATGTTCTTAAATTCACAACCAAATTTATGAATTCACAGAAGCTTAATGTTTTTGAATTCACGACCACATCTATGAATTCACAACCAGATCTATTAATTCACAACTAAAACTCGAATTCACAATCAAAATAAATTACAGTTTTAATTGTGAATTCAAACTTTAAAAACTCAAATTCACAACCAAAATAAATTTTAGTTGTGAATTAAATTCAGGTTGTGAATTCGACTGATTGTGAATTCACAACCAACATAAATATGGTTGTGAATTAAATTTTGATTGTGAATTCGTTTGGTGTGAATTCACAACCAAAAAAATTCTAGTTGTGAATTAAATTTTGGTTGTGAATTCGACTGATTGTGAATTAAATTTTGGCTGTGAATTCGACTAGTTGTGAATTCACAAACAAAAAATTCTGGTTGTGAATTCGACTGGTTGTGAATTCTCAATTCACAACTAGTGTAAATTCACAACCAAAAAATTTTGGTTGTGAATTCACACGGGTTGTGAATTGCGGGATTTTTTAAAGGGGTGATGTAAAGTGGACATTTTTTTAATTTTTAATGTGAAGGGTATTTTGGTAACAATGGACATTTTTTAAGTTTTTTTATCTTAGTGGACATTTTTTATCTTTACAATATGAAAGTGGCCATTTTAAAAATCCACTCTATATATATATATATATATATATATATATATATATATATATATAGGGGCCGCTTCAATGAGACCCCCTAATTTTGGTGAGATCTAAGGTACGATCTGGTGCTTTTATTTTATCAATCCTATGGCTGATATTGTATCTGGAGGGAGAATTTTTTTCGCAGGGTTCGAATCCTGGAGAGAGCATAATATTTTAAATTTCGTTATTCATCAGTATATACTGCATTGTTCAACAGTATATAATGCTTGTTCATTAGTATATATGTCTTATTCATTACCAATTTTTAATTTTTTTTTCATCAGTATATACATCTTGTTCGTTAGATATACGTCTTGTTCATTAGTATTATATATCTTATTAATTGTCCTCAGTGTTTCACGGAAAATAGGGGGTCTCACTGGAGCGCGCCCCTATATATATATATATATATATATATATATATATATATATATATATATTAAGCTTGTATTCTGACTTGGAAGTTGGAATTTGGAACAATAGCAAAATACATATTTTTAGCACACATTATTGAGTTTTTTAGATAAATGTATTACGTGCGAGATCCATATTATTTAAAATATTATTTTAAATTTTTTCTCATTCAAAATTGTGAAATGCGTATATTCGATTTGAATCAAATAGTAGGAAATCGAATCGAATAGTAGGAAAATTCGAATTGAATATTCGATTTATATTATTTAAAACACAATTATAAAAAATTAAAATAAATATTCAAATCGATTCGAATATTCTCAAATCAATGTACGAATCGAATAAAAATATTAGATGAGATTCAAAAAAAATATTTGAATATGGATTCAAATATGCAATTGTTTAGGATAATTCGAATATAAATATCTATGTTTAAGAAGAAAAGGCGTAACTTATTGATTCTGAATTACTTTTCTATCATGAGATAATACTGTTCACAAATAAATTCTGAATGCTTAAACTGAATCCTATCATAACATGCGAATTATAAATAGTATTCTCTTCGTCCTGTTGAAGTTTATGCGTTAATTTTTTTTTGGCATAGAATTTAAAGAATTAATGTTTAGTTGTTTAAATATATTTGTAGATTTGTGGTTAAGTCATTATCCAATTCTAATTAATAATTTTGAATTATTTTTAACTCAAAAATTTAAATAGAATAATATGAAATTTATTTTGATTTTTGATTTAATATTATATTTTTTTAAAGTATGTTTGTAAATTTATGGTTAAATCAATTATATGCTTAATTTCTCTACCAAATATAAAAACGACTCAACTTCGTTAGAACGATCGGAAAAGAAATACGACTCAACTTCGGTGGGACGGACGGAGTAATTGTTAAAAACCTGTCATAATATATATCATGATGTATTCATAATAGGTTATGGTTAAAAATCGCATAAATAAACCTAAATAAAAAAAAAAGAAGCACGCGAGCTTATATATATGAATCAAACTAATTTGCCACCTAATTCAATTAGTTGCACTATGAAAAAATATATTTCCAAATATTATACATATATTCTCGAAGTCAAGATTCCACTACACTGAGGAATAATACAAAGTAAAAAATAAATTCTTAAACATTAGACTTAGAAAATAGTAACGAGACAAAAAATTTGGTGATTGCATTTATTAATATAGTAATTTTTCTTATGTTTGGACAAAACCCCAAAAATTATAGTATTGTCTCCACTTCCATGTTGGACAAAAGGCCCATTTTCCTAGCAATGTCACACGCTTAATAATACGCAATAAAAATTTATTTTGCGCGATGCATTGGACTTTGATTCGATAATACGAACACTAATTTAGGTATTTGGTCAACTTGGATGTGTTTAATAAGTAATAAGTTGTACTTTAACTAACCAAAAAGTCGTGGTCCATGGAAGACAGTTTTCAGTTCTAGATCAGATCAATGATATCATGATTAAAGTGATGTTTGTTGGCAATACAAATATTTCAAGAATATTAACTTTGATGGACTCCCTTTGATTTCTTTTTTGCGACTTTGGAATTGTTTATCTACTTTGATTTACCTTTTTATTCTTCCTGCCATTATTTACTTTTTGTATTTCTTTACCCAATATATACCAAAAGAGCATCAATGCAAATAATTTACTTGATATTGTGTTTTTTAGATTTTTAATTTTAGTATTAGAATTATGATTTCATCTTTACTTGTTTTAATTGTTAGAGTAGGATACTCTATTCTTAATTGTCATTTATATAGCCTTGATTTCTGATACCAAACGTGATAACAGAAGTGATACCGTACTGCTGACGAATTTCTCTTAAAGATTCTCTTATAGATAAGATCATATCTTGAGGATCTTTGTTTCCTTGTTTGTGAAGATTTTCGTAGAAGTTTTGAATGCATCTTTTGGATTGGCCTGCAAGACCTAAAAGAAGAGTTCTTAATTATCATAGAAGGAAACTTTGGATTTCTCTCATATATAAATCGAAAGTTTCTTGGAGCTAGGGTTGGAGATTTTTCGTGCCTTCTTTCAAGCTGTTTTTGAGCGCTGTACTCTCAGGGAAAGAACTTTGTTGATCTCCTCCAGCATTCAGGGTTCAGCGATTTGTGCATTTATTTGAGCAGTTCATGAGCGCAGCACGTTTTTGGGAGTAAGAACATCTTTCTTGGAGTGTACGTATGTTCTGCTTCTTATTACTTTGCATTTAATCTTGTTGGTAGCAAAGTATTTGTTAGTTTATCTCCATTGTAAGTTGAATTTCGAGTTGTAAAGGAGTAAGTGTGTTCGTCGGGGTTCACACTTAGTAAGTTAGTGTTATCTAGCTTTCAACGTTTCTCTAGTGCTGATGTTTTGGGAAATTATAGAGGCATAGAAGGTTGAGTCGTTGTAAGTCCTGCTATAATTTAATCTCTCATAGTGGATCGTTTTCCCTGGGCGAGGCCCCCAGACGTAGGTGTTCTATAATCGAACTGGGTTATCAATTTCATGTGTCCATATTTATTATCGTTTCTGTTACTTGCTGAGTTACAGTATCACGCTTGGTATTAATTACGTTGGTATCTGCAAGATATTATATGTGTATTTGGATAGGGAGAGGTCTTTCGTTAATAATTAGAAAAACCACAAAATTGGTACCATAACTAGTTTTATAACAGTATATAAGTAAAAAAAAAACAGTATATACATAATTATTTATTAACAAATTGAGGAAAATATTTATGTTTTCTAATTTAAAAACTAAAATAATCAATCTGCTGGTGGGGATGCTTGGATTTATTTTGGATGTTTCTATTTTATTTTCTATGTACATTAGCTATAGTGATCTTCGAAACTATAATATTTTAGTAATAAATTATTAAAAGAGTTATAAAGCTTTTCTGAGTATAATGAATTTATTCGTCAGTCGTGATGGAATTACTTCGTATATATAACTATTCTGTGTCATTCTTAAATATCGACATAATCTCTTCATGAAATAAATTAAACAATAAATTAATTTGTGTTTAAGAATGAGAAAGAAACTTGAATATCATAAATCAAAATGTCACGTGCTAGACCGGACATGCAAGAGCTTTATAGTATGCAGAGAATGTAGGTAGAAGTATATACAAATAACATAATTTTGTTTACTATTAATTTCAGAGTTTGACACTGTACTATAATCAAATTTTGGAGAGGAAGAAGATGGTGAGGGTGTCACGTGACATTAAGGGCTATGTCCATTGTCCAAAATATATTCGGGACCACAAATAAAAGCAGCTTCCAATTTAGAAGGGAAGAAAAAAGTTACGAAAAGAATAAATAATTGAGAATTAGACAAAGTGAAAGGGGTTAAAGTAAAAATCAAAAGTTGGTAGATATCTCATATATATCTTCTTTTAATAATATTATTTGGACAAAATATGTTCACAGACCAAAAATGGTTACATACTTTAAAATTTTGATTTATTTAAAAAAAATTGGTCAAAAAAAAAGATTTAGTTAGTTTTATTATTTCCTCCACATTGCACTTTTTTGTAATGTTTTTTTTTAAAAATAATTATTTGAGTGCAAAAATTACATGCCTTTTAAATGTGAACAATTTTATTCAAATAAATCAATTTTTAAAATATTTAACTTTTTTTATTGTTCGAACGTATTTTATCCAAATAGCACTACTCATCTCCTTGTTTTCATTAATTTATTTGGTGCAATGATCATCTTTTTGTGCCATGATGAAATTAATGCACACTAGCTACATAGGCGACCATAAATATCTATCCAACTTTTTCTTCTAGTAGAAACATTATTTTTTTTGAAAAACTCGTTACCAAAGATTGAATAGTAATATGAAGCATTACATTTTACTACTACTCCTTTTAAGTCGAATAGTAGTTCCAGTGTCATATTTCCAACTATATAAAAAATAAAATCTCTAAAGTGACGTTTACTTTGAATGATATGATAAATTGATAATGCATAATATTGATTACGTGGAAAATAAAATTATCAGATAAACTCAAAATTAATCAATCTGTCAAAACAAATGATTAATTACTTTATAATATATTTATTTATTCATCCTATCACTCAAAATAAACTCTCCCTAAATACACACATTGCAATAATAAGCACACGATGATCTTCAAAATGCTGGTACAAGATTCTTATTATACATTTTTCATGTTTTATTATTATTAATGTATGCTGCACAATCTCGCCAAGTAATTTCTTTCTAATTATTATAAAATTGAAAACATATTTGTATTTTAAGTGATCATAAGCAAAAGTCTTCATCATCAAACCTCAATTGGATGGAAATTAACTTTTTGAAATTAATATCAAACTTCAAATATAGAAAATGTACGTTGCCAGAAAATCCTTAATTTTCCACTTATATGTGCACCATCGTAGCTACATGTATATTATTATATGACATGATATCATAAATATATAATTGACGTGTATTGCAATAATAAAATAAAAATATATACATAATATAATAGAGAAATTAAAATGTACAAAAATGTATTTATACACGACTCAAAGTGTTCATCAGCTGATTTGAATGAGGTCGCTCAATGTGCCATAAGTATATGCCACAAAATTAATGCGATAATTGTTCCATTCGAATGTTCTAATTAGTTGAATCGACATTCTCACAATTAACATGATATATATTTTTTCAAAATACTCGTACGTAATGCGAGATCATCACAAATTAATACAGTATATGGGGGGTTTCACAAAAATGAATAATAATAGTCCGAATGCGTAATTTTAACAAAATAAACCTTTTTTTAATGCCTTTTAACAAAAGAAAGTTAGTTAAATATTTCACGAGCGATGCATTTACACCTCAAATGCTGTAACAGTAAAAAGTAAATATAAATATATGTAGTATTCGGTTGTATAAAGATAGAAAAATAATGATCGAACCAGACAAAATTACTTAGTACATTTACCAATTTTGTTTACTTTTACCTAGTAGGCAAGAATTTAACATGAATGTCAGATGTGCAATTGCACATTTGTACCAAAAAGAAAATATATAGATCTAACTGGTCTCTTCTGATCTGAATTTCAAAACCAATGAGGCAATGCTTAAATGAAATAACAAACTTCAGTTATGATAAAAGATGTCAAAGAAAGATCAAGAATTTATGACTAGAAATTTACGACAAGAGAACTATTTTTCTGGTCTCTTGATATATGAATAAAATATCTTATATCATCAAAATACCCTCTTGATAATTGGGCCTGATATAAATTAATCACATGATTAAGTAATGAATCCTCTTGTCCCCAAGAGAACATCCAAACGGTGAGAACTTCTGTTTGTAAACAGTAAGGTTTAGAGTTCAAACTTACCACTCCCCCTCGTTCAAGTCAAAAAAAGAGTAATTTGCATGTGCGGGTGTTGGCTTGGCGGTAGAAGGTTAATGCCCAAAACCTTGAGGTCCTTGGGTTTGAGTGCGGTCTTAAATTTCTTAATTTATATATATAAAAAAAAGTAATCTGCCAATCATTTTTCAAATTTGGCAAATTGGTTGGCAAAATCAAATGAAAGTGGAAGCAGAGTAATTACCAGACAAATATTTAAACAATAATGCTATTTGGACAAAATTTGTCCGGACAAAATATGGTTAAATACTTTATAAAATAAATTTATTTAAAATTTTGGTTCAAAATAAAATAGGATTTAGCTAGTTTTATTGTTTTCTTTATATTGTAATTTTTTGATAACCTTTTTAATTATTATTATTTTTAAAGTACACAAACTACAAATAAAATAACAAAAAACAAAAAATTTGTTAAAAAATTACAAAAAAACTACAATATGGAGAAAACAATTAAACTAACTGAATCCTTTTAAATTTGAATCAAAATTTATAAATAAATTGATTTTTAAAAATTTGTAACCTTATTTTTGTCCGGACAAATTTTGTCCAAATAGCACTAGTGTTAAAATTTAATACTAAAAGTTAAATACTAATTTGGAGGCTATTATTCCCTAAAAGAATTGTACTTAAAATCTCAGTTACCAATTTTGCTGACACGGTCATTTCCAAAAAAAATGAGTAGAAAAATTTAATGTGTCGACCAATCTAACAAACATAAATGTGAGAGCAATAAATACATAATAATTGATGGCGAATGTAATAATAAATACTAATTTCACGAGAAGTATGTTGTCGCGTTGAAGAATTTCTCAGAGGTTAGATAATTAGGTGCTGGCGGGACCATGGTTAGTAATTGTAGACCTCACGTGGCCGATCACGTATGGTCCCACCCGTTTAAATTCTCCGGCGCGCCAAACATTAATGCGCTTTCTACTATTTTGGCATGTTTTATAATTCTATTTTTATTATTGTTTATTTATTATTTTCGCGATGCATTCACCAAATCTTGGTTTCCTTCTACACAAACTCTAATAATTATTGGATAATGCATGCTTACGATTTTTAGGATTTCAAGTCGATACTAAAAAAATACATGATATTACAAGTTGTTTGATAGGTTGGAGTTTGTTTGTGTATCCATATTATTGATATTGAATAACAGTGTCACCATAAAACACAAAATTTAGGATTTAAAAAAGAAGTAAAATTCTTGATAATGGGATGGCATTAGGCGGATGACCAACTTAAAGGCATCATGAAGTCAAGAGACATGTAGCACTCTTTCATTTGATGCTACTTAATTAAATATATTATAATTTTTAAATATTAATATTCTAGATAATTATTTATTTCAAAAAGTAAAAAATGCGAAAGCTTTTTCTCTATATATGGAGCCCCATTTTGCTATAGTTTTACACAACTTACAATCATATTTTCTATCTTCATCTAGCTCATATTTCTTCTTCTTTTGAAACTATGGATCCAAAATCACTCTAATTATAAGTTTCTAAATGTCTGGTATTTTAAAAAAATTATGAGTTTTGAAAAATATATTTTTATCTATTTTAATATAGGGTTGAATTGTGCATGTGAAGTGAATAACAGAAAAATGAATATTTTGTTTGCGTATTCAAATAAAGGAGATCGCCACTCCAAATAATCTTAAATCGTTCTTAATCTGAACTCATATTTGCAAATTGCAATTTTTCTATTTTGATTGCGTTTACATTCAGTTCTTAGGAGGTGATTGGTACGATGGAATGGAATAAAGGTGGAATGTAATGAAAGTAGTAATGCAATGAGGTTGTGAAATGAATGACAAATCTTAGTGATTTCTATGCTTGGTATGCACAAGGAATACCAAAAGAATGGAATTGTGATTCTTTGTTTAATTCAGTTCCTATAATTGGTAGCTAGAAATAAAATTTAGGAATGAAATGAAATTATTTTATTTTATTAATATCAAGCCATGTATATGATTGTGTAATGTGTTGCATCAATTTCAATCCATATATTAGACTATTGCTTATATAAAGTTGATAATATTTTATTTTTTCTAAAAATATTTTTGTATCAAATTTTTTTTATAAATATATTTTGAGTAAATAATAATAATAAATAATGTATATTTCATACAAATATACATGTCAAACATAAATTTAGAATGATTAAGAATGTAATTGAATGGAATGGAATGGCTAATACCATTGTAGGTGAAAGGAATGGTAATTCCCATAGATGTAGGAATGGTGATTCCAAATGGAATGATGATTCCTACCAAAAAAATATACCAAGCAAATGAATGGAATGAAGGTAGGAATCACCATTCCATTCTCACCTTCATTCCATCATAGCAATCTCGATTTGAAAGTGTTCTCTAATAGGCCACACACTCAAAATTCATTTTAAAAAGTGTGGAAATTAAACATAATTATTTATTTATTTTGGTTACTTTGTAGAGCAAAATATTGTTCAAATATAATTTATGTTGCTATACTATTAGGGTGCGTTCACTTTGATGGATGGGAAAAATGAGGGATAACAAAATTTTAAACCTTAAAATGTCTTATTTTTTATCCCACATTTTACACAAAAGATGAATTCACCATTTTTTTCTTCCTTATTTTCACTTCAAATAGGGATAATATTATCACACCAAAATGGAGGGATAATATTATCTATTCTTGAAGTGAAAATAAGGAAGGAAAAATGGTGAACTTCTCTTTTATGTAAAATGTGGGATGAAAAGACATTTTAAGGCTTAAATTTTTGTTATCTCTCATTTTCCCATCCATCAAAGTGAACGCACCCTTATTCTATTAGTGTAAGAGTATAAAGTATATATATGGTAAATATCATTTCAAACTCCAAATTATTTTCGCACTATTAATTATATTTGTTTTTGAATTTATTGAAAATAATTTTTAAAATCATAAACTATCGATTTTGTATCAATTGTACCATCCGGTCATTTTTTTTACTCAAAAAGTTGACGCGACTCGCCGAATGTCACTATAAATTTAGAGTTATTCTTGTTAACTTACGTGGCACAAAATGACATTATTTTGTATTTTATAATTAAAAAATCCAAGCTAGATTTACAAAAGTGAATATTTTTCAATTAGTAAAGTAAAATAAAAAATTTAAATTAATAAAAATAATAAATGTCGATAGATATTCGGCGAGTCACGCCAACATTTTAAAGTAGAAAAATAAATA
This sequence comes from Salvia miltiorrhiza, assembly GCF_028751815.1. Classification (NCBI taxonomy): domain Eukaryota; kingdom Viridiplantae; phylum Streptophyta; class Magnoliopsida; order Lamiales; family Lamiaceae; genus Salvia; species Salvia miltiorrhiza. Next base: position 13,257,469 of record NC_080394.1, on the reverse strand, counting down.
AAAGATATAATTGATACGAATCGATATTCATAATTCACAAGAAAAGCATTATAATAATTTAAAATATTATTAATAGTGCCAAAAAATTATTTAACTTAAAATATATGTCTACTTTTTCTTATTCTTTGCTTCTCCTTCAATCCATCTTTTTCTTTCTTTTTGGTTTTATTTTTGTTTTCTGTTTTCCTTGATGGCTATTTTGAATGTTAAAAAGTTAAAACAACCAAACCTAGGGGAAATGACTATAATTCCTTAGCCGTCATGAAGGGCCGTAAAGTAGACAGAATCATTAAAGAAAAAAAAAAGAAAGAACAAATTGTGTTTGCAAAAATAATTAGTAGAATCACGATAAAAATTGCACCAACATAAAATCATGACCGTGCCCAAACCTTAATCCTAAATATCACCGAATGAAGTGTGGGACCTAACTAGTAAGAGTAAATTGGCAATATGAATAGTAATAAAAAAAAATAATAGTAACGTATAATTATTCGAAAATGATATCTACAAATTAATTATTTCCAATAAAGTTATTAAGATTGGGAGGTTACTAATTTCCTGAACACAAAACCTTAAGTACAATTAGTGTACCGTACAATAAAGTTAACCTACAATAGAGTGTAATCTGATCATACGGTACACCCGATTGTACCCAAGATCACTTCTTTATTAATTGGGTTCTCGCACAAGACATGATAAATCACGAGTTTAAGCATATATAAGAAAAAAAAGAGAATTTGTAGTTCAGCAAATATATTTTGCATGTAACAGATCCTGACTAAAATAGTACTAACAGATGGCAAAAATGTATATTTTTACTAGTAGTTAAGCCAATGATTGAGAGCACTAATGACTTTCTTAAATGAAAATTATTCCGTAATTAACAAAAACAATATACCCGAACAAAACCGCCTCCCACATAATCAAAAGCAATTCGTAAAATTTCGTAACTGAAAATTCAAATCGGCTAAGAAAAAGAAAAAAAAGGTCACCGGAAATGAATTTCGTTGAATAGTTGTGAAGAAAATGAAGATAATCAAAGAATATCTGTAAAAATGGCAGCACATCTTCGATAATAAACATGTATATATATTTGCCATTAAATTTCTTCAGCGTTATTTACGTTACTTTTTGCTGTCGCTGTTTTCCCTCCCAACAACAACAGCCCTTTTTTGGCTTAGTTTGCTGTGCATATATAACTTCATCCACAATGCAACACAGCAGCAACTGTATTTTTTCTTTCTAAGTTTCTTTTATATTTGTTGGGGTAGTGGGGTCTCGATTTTCTACTTGAAGAAAAATCCCTTCTTTATTTCTTTTTTCTTTGCTGACCTCCGTTTCCCGCTCCTTTCTTCAATCTCAGCCACTTTCGTTTGACTCCTTTGTTTCTTACAAACCAAACAAAAGAAAAGAATAGTGTGTCTTTTTTGTGTGTGTGTGTGGTTGTCTGATTCAGACAGGCAATGCAGAGTTAGATAGAGAAATAGATAGAAGGAGGTGATGGGGGATTGTAGAGGGGAGAGAGAACTCATGGATACTCCAGAGAGAACCAACAACACCCAGATCGCCACTTCCATTGCCAAATTTGAGGTTTGTTTTCGTTTTATTTCAACACTTTCTCAATTTTTATTGTGTGTGTGTTTTCTGTATTGCTTCTGAATTGGTGTATTGATTAGGAAGTAGGAACTGGGTTTGCAGGTGATTTGGCCGAAACATGCAAGATACTATCATTTTTTAACTTTTAATTTGCTGGGTGAAAATTGTTAATTTTGATGTTTGATAACATAAATTTTAGTTTTAAAAAAACTTTCTTTAAACTGAATTTGGTTCATTGATGTTGAGTAAGTTCTTTTGATTACTTGATTGATAGATTATATCGTATTCGAGTTCTATTTTCTTGCATTCTTCTGTTTTTTTTTGTGCCACCTGCCAAGTTTTTGTTACCACTGGATTTCATTGCCAGCTTTTATCTTGTTTTTCTTGATTCCTTCAATAACTGGTTCTATTAATGGACTTGGCCAAATTTGGCATGCATTTTCATTTGTTTGCATAAATTTGAAAATTTACAAGTCCCATTACGCATATTATGTGGCAGTAGAGTAGATCCCAGATTCACCTTAAGCTTCTTGGGAATAAGTTCTCTCTTTTATGCCTTTTAATTCTGTTTCACATAATGAGTTGATTAGTAGTTACTATCATTTAGCAGTTCAATTTACTTGAAATATTTCAAGAATCTACTTAACAGTTCTGAGAAATTGATGATATTTCTTTAATTGCTGTATTTCTTGTTAGACAGCACATCGACCTTCCAAATTTGAGGAGTTTGGTTATTGCATCCAATTCTCCCAGTATGATGGTGCTTACATTCATAAACTGTGTCTACATTCAAATGAAGCTCACATTCATATACTATGCCGTTATATACCTCATTTTATACTTGTTATCCATTGTGAACGAATATCTTATGCCTAATAAATATGTGTGTGTGTTCATTTTGTAGGCTTTGAGTTTTCAGTGATATTGTTTTCTGATGATTCCCCTATTTGCATGCAGGACTCCCCTGTCTTTAACTTTCTCAACAATCTTTCCCCTATCAAGCCGGTTAAACCGGTACACATCTCTCAGACGATAAATCCACTTAGCTTCTCTTCCCTTCCATCCGTGTTCAGTTCACCGCATCTTACTTCCCTCAGGGAATCTAGATTTCTTCGCAGGTAACATTTCCATTTTTTGTAAACTCTTTGTCCAATCTTGAGTTTACGTATTCGTATTTTATTTTATATATTTTGTTACCTATGTCCAGGCATAGTCTTTCAGATCCATCAAAACCCGAGTTCTCCTCTGATGATGGGAACACAGTTGATCCAAACATGCAAGTCGCTATGAACTTGGACGAACAGAAGGAAAATCTGGATGCAAATTGTGAAAATGCTGGTGAGCCATCTTATGGATGCTCAAAGCTTGTAGTTGAGTTTGCAGAAACCCTAAATTGTGAGTTGGACATTGTGAACTCGAGCTTGAGTTGTCTTAAGGCCAAACGTGTAGCAGAGTATGCTTGCACTTCTTCAGCATTTGTGGAAGACCAAAGGAGCGTAAACATGGGTGAGGCGAATCTGGAGGAGTTAGTCAATACCAATGGAAACAGTTGGGACAGTTTGATTGCTGATGCATCTGATCTATTGATCTTTGAATCACCAAATGCAGAGGCTTACAACGAGCCCGTTGATCCTGCAACGACTTTCTATAGGAGCATTAGAAATGCCATACAGAACGCGCAATCCCTTGGTGCAGTGGTTTGTGGTGAACGAGGAAACACAGCTGAAAACATGCCTCGTCAGCCTGAAGAAGGAACTGAGATGATTGAAAATGGTGATGCTTCATTCTTGAATTCCAATCAAAAGATGGATTATGAGGTAAAAATTACAAATTAGAATGTTTCTGTAAAATTCTTCACAATGTAACTTCATTTCTTTACATTGACAGAATCTTTCTGGTCTATGCCGTGGTATGAGAAGGCGCTGTCTCGTCTTTGAGATGGCAGGAGGTCGTAGGAAGCATATGGAGGACGGATCAGCTTCTGATTCGCCTCTTCTGCTAACAGCGTCTGATGGCAATGCTTCCTCTGACAATCAAATAGCTCTGACTAAGACAGAAAATGATTGCTCTCGTCTATTGCCTGGGATCGGCTTGCATTTGAATGCTCTGGCAGCAACTCCCAAGGACTTTAAAATTGTCAACCACGAGTCTTCAGCTTCTGGCAGATTATTGATCGGACCGAGCTCATCTGCCAATTTGCCTCCTCCAACTACTAGCCAAGACTTGTTAAGCGACTACTCGTTAGAACGAGAAATTGATACCTTCGAAAGTGGTGGTCTTCTCGTGGAAGATCATAGCCGGGAATCTGGATATATCGCGAATGAAGATATCAATCCGAGTAGTCCAAAGAAAAGGAGGTATGTATGTGAGCTTGTTTCTTGTTTTTCATTAGAAGATATATAGTTTTTATTCAGCCATCTTTCTTATTCGGTTGAATATGATTATTTAGGCGTAGGTCGGAGCAAGTTGGAGACGGCGAATCTTGTAAGCGATGCAATTGCAAAAAATCAAAATGTTTGAAACTGTAAGTTCCACATTTGCATAAGCCTAAAATGGCAATGGCAGTATTTGTGAATATGTTTATCTAATTTATAGTGTGAATGTAGTTACTGTGAGTGCTTCGCTGCTGGTGTCTACTGTGTGGAGCCGTGTGCTTGTATAGACTGTTTCAACAAGCCCGTGCACGAAGACACTGTTCTTGCCACGCGCAAGCAGATTGAGTCTAGAAATCCTCTTGCATTTGCTCCCAAAGTGATCAGGACCTCCGATTCTCTATCAGAGATAGTGGTATGAAACCTTGAACTCGGGACTTTATGCTTGCTTGTCGTGTCTGCACACACGTTTAAGACCTTTTGCTGCGTCTCGTGCAGGATGACTTCACCAACACTCCTGCTTCTGCTCGCCATAAAAGAGGATGCAACTGCAAAAAATCCGGCTGCCTCAAGAAATACTGTGAATGCTATCAAGTTAGTAATCTTTTCCTACTTATGCTATATTCTGTGTCGTTTTCCTTTCCTTTGTCTCGTTATCTGATGGTGAACCTTTCGACTCTTCAAGGGAGGTGTTGGATGCTCGATAAACTGCAGATGCGAAGGTTGTAAAAATGCATTTGGCAGAAAAGATGGTGAGAGTCTTAAACACACTCTCCTCTTCCTTATTTGCTTTTTTCTTGGCTAACTTGAGTTTCTGTATATATCAGGTTCAAGTGCATCAGCGTCGGAGCATGAGCACGAAGAAGATGAAAACGGCACTACTGAGAAGGCTACACTCGACAGAAGAAGCATCTATAAGGCTGCAATCCGCGATGATCTTGATCAATGCATGGATACCGTGCCCCCTGCAACACCTCTAGGAGGTGGGAGGTATGCAGAGTTGACACGTTTTTCTCAAGTTGTGCATGCTCGATGCAAACGCGAATTGAAAGATGAAGTTTTTTGTTTTTGATCTTGCAGGCAGCAGCAGCCATTTCAATCATTCTCAAAGAAGAGGCCACCTAGAGCCTCTTTTCCTCCCATCTGCTCATATTCTGGCTTTGGAAAATCGAGTTTAGTATTTCCACAACCGCCTAAATTGAGGACTTGCTTTGAGGAGGAAGAGGAGATGCCACATTTTCTGGTAGGAGGAGCAGGGTCGCCTATCAAGTCGTCCTCGCCTAACAGGAAAAGAGTTTCTCCGCCTCAGACGTCGTCTGGTCTGAGGAGCAGCCGGAAGTTGGTGCTTCAGTCCATCCCATCATTCCCATCCCTCACACCGAACCAGTGAGACGAGCTCTCTTCGTCTGATGGAAGCTTCTTGTTTATGTGCATTGGTAGTTATGTTTGGTCTCAGTTTTGTTTTGGCCTTTCTGCTTTGCTTAATAATGGCAGCAGTTTGTTGCTGTTCTCACTTTTCCTGAATAAAATGCTCTCTCTGTCTCTTTGTGACTGTTAATTTCTTGATTCTTTTATTGTTTGAGGAAATGTGTTTTTTTTTGCCAAAGTTATGTACATGATTATCTTTACACTTGAGTGGTACTTTCTTGACATCAATCATCCTTTACATATCAAAAGAAAGAGAGAGTGACAGAATCCTAAAATGTGTGATTTGGGCTTGTGAAAATTATGGACTCCGAAATATAGCTACCATTGCAATAGTGGAGTATAATTTAGAGGTAATATATGAAATTAGCCTATTTCTTATTATAAATTTAAAAAATAGTTTATGGAATAAAAACTTTAAAAATTGATCATTTTTTTGTGTAAAAGTATAAAATTATCTCTAACATAAAAAATAAAAAAATGGGCCGCTCTACTTCCTTACATAAAAAATAAAAAATGGGCCACTCTACCCCTCTCTCTCTTGAGTAACAGAAGAAGCAATGAATGTTCTTTTTTTTGAAGTCTGCTTGGTTGATCACGCAATTGGAGATTTATACACAACTAGTACCCCCTCCCGTGCGTTGCACGGAATCATGATATATTTTATATTTTTTTAAAAATATCATTATTTATGACTTCGATCAATTGATAATAAAAAAAATACTTTTTATTCATTTAAATATTATTCTATTTAAAGTATTGTATAATAATACTATTTTCGATTCAATAAATATAATATTAAATTTAATGAGTATCTTATACTAATAAATAAATTATAAAGTACAAAAATAGAATCATAATAATAGTAACACAATTTAAGTTTATATATATATATATATAAACCTATTATTACATATACAAATATAGATTTTATTGTATACAGTCTATTTTATACTCCCATGTCCCAATTCAATATTCCACATTTTTTTAATTTGGACGTCTGATTTCTATAGGTTATTTCATAAAATAAAAAATCAATTCATAACAAATACCATCATATAACTCATTATTGACATTAAATGTCATCATGGTCCACAAATAATTAACTCTCTTTTCACTTAAAAAATAATATTTTTATTTCACTCTCCTATTTATTTTTTTGAAAAGAATATAAACACAAAAAGTCCTTTTTCTCATATTTTATTATAAACTAAAACAGTAAATGTAAATCATATTTCATTTTATATATAAATGTTAATCTAAAATTAAATTTATATAAAAACATATAGAAAATATATTTATATAAATAAATAAATATTATATAGAAAAACATAACTAAAATATAGGAAACATAATATAATTAATATAGAAAAGGATAAAAAAAGATAGCAAAAACCGTATGTTGAAATAAGAAAGGAGAGAGAAAAAGTTTTAAAATTTTAATGAAAAGAGAGAAACAAAATACTTTAAAATTTAAATTTATCATAAATTATTTATTTTAATCACAAATAATTTACAAAAGGGTGAAACATAGTCCAATTATGGTAATATAGATAAAATCACAAGATCAACAATAGTGAAACTGATTCAAGAAAGATTTAATATGTCACTACTCTAGCATAAAAAGATGCAATGGATTTTGACTTAACCAATTTATCATAGATTTACAGCAAGAACAATTAAGACATATGTCATTTAAAGAGATAAGCAATTCAGAAAAATAAGACATGTCACTTACCAATATCATCGTTGTCCATCACATAAGCAAATGAAGAGCACAAGTCTAATGAGATAATATGGGAAAGGGAAAATCCACAAAACATTAGAACACAAATCCTGCAGCCAAAACGCCTTAGTAACCACCCTTGAGATATCATTAACTTTTCCCTGCGTCTTTGCATCAGCTTTCAATTTGTCATTCTTCTTTATCCTCTCCTGGATCTTCTCATGGCACCTAGAGGGTTGAACATGTTCCACTCGGACATGGATTCGCTTCCTTATAATCCTGTTACCAACCTGCTTGTTGACTTCGACACTGACGCGCATTTGGCGACATTCCAGACACGACCACGACCGGTGCGGCCATGGTAGTACTTGATGGGCAAGCCCTTGTGGATGGAACCGTTAACCTTAACGTCGACATAATCGCCGATTTTGAAGATGCAAAGGTAGGTGGTGAGGTGGGTTGGACCCTTCTTCGGGAAAAGGAATCTCTGGTGCGCGACCTCAAACCGTGACCGCCAAGCTCTTTGCTGTGTTTTTCAGCTTCCTTAATGTGTGACGTGTGCGAAATGGGGGTTCAATTTACAGCAAAAACAAATCTAATCAAAACTTCCCAAATGTCAATGCAACTTTATTCATCAACATAATTAATAACAAATAACAAAAGAACTTAGTTGCAGACAATCACAAATAATAAACAAAAAAACTCCAATAGGCTTCGCAATTATTTCCTCGGGAATAGGTTAAACATAAAAGAAAAGAGATTCAATACTACTTATTCGCCTCACATCCCCCCGCAGTGCATCGAACTACCTGCAACATCATTCTATATACACTTTAAGTTATGCACAGAAGAATATCATATCAATACAAGGCACATCATATCGATACCCCCACAAGACAAAATCGATATACTTCTCAGAGAGCTCATAATGGCAGTATATCCCAAACAACTAACCAAGAACGAACACACACACATAATGAGTTAGAAGAATCATGAACTTTGTCCATCACCAATGACACCGCCTTTTCTGAGTCACACAAGGCTGCAAAATATAGCTACACACAATCTTAATTTCATCAAGCTAGCATCACAAAGAGTATTTGCGAGCGCGACAATTACCAAAATCACAGTTTTAAATTACAATACACATTAATTTCCAACTACTTATGCTATGTATTACAGCTTTCTCATACTAATACTCATAAACAAAGGCTCTGCGAGTCAACTATTCAAGCATTCAACAATAGATTGCCACTAAAAAACATTTTCAGTTTTATCATCGTAGATAAATGATCTAATTTGGGAATCAAAAACATCAATAAATCCACGCACCAAAGGCAATAAGCAATGCTATCAATATGCAAGCAACAAACTTTTATCAATCAATCCAACCATCAACAATACATAAGCACACATTCAATGCTCCTTTGTGCAAAACTCATTCAAAATAAATGCTAAAAGAGACTTCCAAATCTAACAATAAAATAATTGCAACATTTCTTTATATCAATTTCCATAAAATTTCCGCTGTATAATTCCATAAAAGATCCCATCAGAATCAATTTCGCAAATGATCAATTGAACTTTTAACAAATGAAAAAAACCAAACAAAACTTCAATCCTAAAATCATAAAATTGAAACCTGTGGTGTGGAATTTTCCGGTAAAAGGATTGACTTATTTATGACGCAGAGGTTTTGGCCACAATTCTAGTAGATAACTCATGAGAAATTTGCATTGGATCGGTCGTATTACAATCCGCAATTTTACTCACACTTTTATTTTTTTCAAAGTGGATTGAATCCACGAGAAGAAAAATAAAATCACATATCGATAAAAATTCTGGAGAAAAGAGAATGGATGGAGCGGAAAAAACTCACAGTGTGTAGTGTACTCTCGATTCCCATTCCCTGAAAACATACACACAAACAGATTGCTATAAACATATTGCCTTGTTCTAATATTGCAACAGAAGATAGATCTAATCAAAATTTTAATCAAAAGCAGAAATTGAGAGATTGCCATTATTGTGTTGTTGTTGAAGAAACCTTAGATTATCTCTGTTACCGGATCAAAATTTTAGTTCAAAGTAGAAATTGCGAGATCACCTGTTGTTGCTGCAGAAACCCTAGATTCTCTCTCTTCATAGTTAAGCTGTTGAAGAACGGGATGAGCCGCGTCGCATGAAGTTTTATATGAAGAAGATATAAATGATTCTCCTTAAAATAACTGATCACAATTCACACAATATCACACGATTTTGTGAAATAAGCTGTCAAATTTGGTGCACAAAAAAACTGCTCCAAAACTATGTTTTCAGAGAGATTGGGGGAGAACGTGTGTGAGAAACCGTAACTTTAAATTTTGCCGGGAAAATATATCCGTTAAACTGATGTTTTATATAATATATAGATTATCTTTTTCATTGCTGTAGATTGGTATATAATCGTGAAGTTGATTATCAAAGAAGATTTTGCATAACCTTTAAGTGGGGAAAAAAGAGTGATGTATAACTTCAGTTGTTGTGCCCTAAAAAATCAATTGTAACAAAAAACAATAAAGAACACGAGATTTACGTGGTTCGATCGAAAAGATATACGTCCACGGGTTGCCTTTGATATTCTTTTACTATGATAGAGAAGAAAATACTGAATGAATAATATAAAGATGGTTTCCTTTATTTATAGACAAATTAATAGAAAATCTAATAGGAGAAGGATTCTTTGACCTAGTTCTACTTGGGATAGTATTATCGGGAAGACTTCAAATGAACAAATTTAACTTTTACCTTGCAGAAACATTTATTTTGTCAGGGTTGTCCGATAAATATGACGTCATGGCCTAAAAAAGTGACATATGGTTAGACGTGGTGCCATGTGGTTATCCACGTTTCTGCGCGTGTGAAACCTTTCATCTTCCCACGCGCTTATATTTTCTACTTGCAAATATCTACTCGCCTCTGATTTAATATTGGCCTACTATTTTACCATTTTTTCAACAAAAAACCCTTTCACCACCATTTCAAATTATTACTCTTCACTTTTCACCTTCATCTTCCCCGTGATGTTGGTTCGTTTACCACTTTCTCCTTCCGACCATACTTTCCGGCGAGCATTCTTAGGTTTTCAGGTATCCTCTCAATCTTCCCCTTATTTATTAATCATGCCTCGCCGTGTTGCCGATATCAACATGGATTGTGGAAATTTAGGACCTTCTTCACTTTTCGAATTCGAACTGGTTCCTTTAAGGGAAATACTCCGTCTGCCCCACCCCGATTTTATTCTTCATACTCAAAGTGTGAACTTTGGACAGCCAGACGATGAGGATCTTTCCCCGACTATTATCCCTTTGTGGGAAACTCAAATTTTGTCAGGCCTCCGACTACCGCCGCCTCAATTTTTGATCGAGATGTGCAATTTCTACAATATTCCTTTCTTTCAACTCTCGCCTTCCGCCATTAGACGAGCTTTAGCCTTCCACATAGTATTGACTTACCTTGGGTGCCCAATACTGCTAAGGTATTCTTCAAGACTCAAGCCTTGAAGAAATCTGACATCTTCTATTATTTTTCTTCTATTTCTTCATTTAATATGCATTTCTTGGATTGCTTGGATTATTATGATCGAAACTGGAAAAACCGTTTTTTCTTTGCGGAAGTAACCCAGGGTGATTGGGCTAAGATTTTTGACCTTTATCGTTTTAGGTGGCAGACATAAAAGGAAAACTATTCTCTCCCCAATACCTCTCCTGCTCCTTGGGTACTTGACCTTTTACCAGCAATATCCGTTTAAACATTAAATACATCTACCGAGAAAACTCGGCCCTAGCTGCCTCAGGGCTATTCGAATTGTTTCCTCCAGATCAAATTGGTAACTTCTATTAATGATTTTACTCTTTCTTGAAATGCTGGTCAATTTCACATTTTCCATAGTTGAATTTGTATGCCTCTTTATCTTACAGACATGAACTGGCGAGAACGAGCCCAACTGCGCAGGGTTGAACAAGCAGGAGGGTCTGCCGGTAGTGGTTCTGCTGAAGGCATTGTTATTTCTACTTCTTATTCTACTCCCAGTAGGGAGCAATCCGGACTAGCTGGGGATTCCAGCTTTGGAGGTGATTCGAGGGGCGTACCTATTAGTTCTCCGCCAGTTTCAGCATTTCCCCTTCCTCAAGTGCCCTTGTCTCCTTCAACATCCAGCAGAGGTGTCATTATTCGTTCATCTCCTCGTGGAGTTTCCATAGGGAGACTATTTCAGGGCCTCGACAGCTCTACTGCTCTTGCCGACACTGGGGATGAGTCTGGCCAAGCAGTGGAATTGGAGACTACAGTTGTCCCAGATTAGCAAAAAATTGCCATGGCATCTCAGGGCTCTCGTCCTTCGAAGCGGGCTAGGACACTTTAGGCCAAGGGATTCTCTAAATCAGCTAGAAAAGAGGCTAATCCAGAGGAAGATAATGATTTCGGTCCCATCTTTCAGATGGAGGGACCTGCTTTGCTCCATCTTTTTATGAATCACGGTCATGCTGTCGATGTGGCCAAGGTTCGTGTTGAAGATACTGACACTATGGTGACTGAGGCCGTTATGGATTATCTCCGAGTGAGTTTCAATCTTATGTTTTTATCATCCTCTTTTTTTTGTTATACTTCACTTGTATATTTTTTTTCTTATTTTTGTATTTATCCTCTTGTAGGCTGAGGCAAGGTATCGTGACATGGTGCTGCGTTGTCAAGAATCTGATCAAGCCAAGGCTGAGCTAGCTCAGGTTAAAGCTCAACTTCAAGAAAAAGACCAGGGTATAGCTCATGCTATTGAACAGCTGAGTGGCCTAGAGATGGAGATTGAAACACAGAAAGCTAGCCTCTATGATATGTCTGCGAAGGTTAGCTCTTTGGAAGCGGAGAATGACCGGCTGCGAGCATTCATAAAAGAAAGCTTGGCCAAGCAAGGAGAAGATCACCGGCAGCAGCTGCGTCGCTTAATGGAAAAACATTTCTTGATAGTGCAGAAAGAGCGTCAACAGGGTTATTTAGCAGGGGCCCGTCATCAACGCAGGGAAGTATTCTCTTCCCCTCAAGGAAGAGTTATTTTAGGTACCCAATCAATGTTTGGGACCTTCAACATTAGTCAGTGTTCCTTTTGGAACCCAAATCTGCTTCAGAACTGGTCGTCGCGCTGGTCCTCAGTGTTTGACTGGTCGTCTGACTGAAGCTGTTGATTCTTCAGTTAGCACATGTGCCTTCGTTGGTTGAGCTTTCTTTTTTGGAGCCTCTTTCTTGTAGTAGTTTTGTCTATTGTGAACTGAAGGTCTCATTTGCTTCATTGTGTATCTTCCTTGAGATACAGAAGTCATTCTTGACTGATGGTGTCTTGACTGATACTGAGGAGCATAGAACTGATTTTGTGAGTGAATTTGAGCTCGCCTGGACTTGTCATTATCTTGTCTCCATGGCTGCTGCTCTTTCCTGAACTGAACTGGTTTCAGTTGCTGATAGCTCTTGTTGATCTTCCCCCTTAACTGATGAGGAGGACTCCGTTTCTTTGCTCCATGGGCTTGCTGTTGCTTCAGTCTGGATGTTCCTTCGCCATATTTCGACTGGAATCTGCTCTCCAGTCTTTTCAGGAGGGCAAACTGATTTGGTGCCTCCTTTGCTCATTTGTAGTTCTGTGGAGGATGAACATTCTGACTCACCATCATATTTCTCTTTATGATTTCTTTTTTGTCATAATCCATTGGTTCTTCTGTAGAATTGTCATCAGATGCTTCAGCTGCATCCTGGATTATGACTTTATCAGCTCGAATCACCTTGCCTCCTATACTTTCCACAAGTGATCTTGATGGAAATATAATTAATAGGGGGTGTTTACTTTGCATGGTCGATAAGATGCAAGATTGTGTATTGTTTATCCTTAATAGTAGGATTTCTCTAATCCCACACTTTCAATGAGATGCAAATTAAGCAAAACTAGACTAGCTTAAATGATAGAAATAATCAAGGGCCTTGAGATATCCTAAAATTTCAATCCATCAAAATAAACAAGGAATTAATCCTACAAAGTAAACGCCCGGCCCCTTTAATAAATATTCAAATGAAGGAAGATTATTGTCATCTCACCCTCTATGTTGTTAGTTGTTACTACTATTTAATTTTTTTAAAAATAAATAAAGTCGTTTATACCCAAATCTCTCACCTCTTTGTTGTTAGTTGTTACTATTTAATTTTTTTAAAAATAAATAAAGTCGTTCATTCATACCCATGTGAATGACTATACATTATAGGGACTTATCAAAGAGGTGGACGATACAATAACTATTTGAACGACCCACTTAGACTTATGGTCTGAAAATCACACCAAGAAACAATAACACAATTTGGATGTTACACATAACTAATATATCTATGTATCTATATGTTTTATCACTTTATGCAAGCAATTTGTGGACAGACGCGTTTGGTGGGTGGGAAATAATGGATATTGTCTGTGATATGTTGATTAACTAATTAATTAATAATTGGGAATATATGTGCCAATTATTTCCTATAACATAGATATGATCTGACTTCTAATTAAAACTAACATCGATCTGGTGAGTGAACGGTTTATTTTTTAAATAAAGATAAAAAAAATTTCAATCATGAAATTTTTTAAACATTTTTTACCTTCACTAGCTCTGTTGTCACTCCCCAACCGACACCATCAATCTTTCCCAAATCATTCACACAAGTCTCAATATCCTCCTTCACATATTCTAAGAGTGTGCATGAATGAGACTGTGTATTGGTAGAGAACTTAAATGACTTGATAAGTGTTAATTATATCAATAATATGCTTCTTCTCTTTTGCAATGACCACTTGAAAAAAAATTCAAGTTTAAGCACTATTGACTTAGAGCAATTTCAGATACGTGATCCACTGAGAAGTTTATGATAAAATGTGAGATTGAGGATAAAACACGCTAAATTTGGAGCCATGTCATTACAGTCGAAATTCTGACAATCTTTTTTTAATGAACGAATTTTAGGTCGTTAAAAATTTAAGACCGAATCAGTATTTATAACTAGAGCTGGCAAAATCGACCCGGCCCGACGGGCCGGCCCGGCCCGCCCGTGTTTAGGGCTGGGCTGGGCTGTACAAAATATAGGCCCAAAAAAACCCGGGCCTAAAAAGCCCGCCCAGTGAGCCCGCCGGGCTGACCGGGCTTTGGGCTAAAAAGCCCGGGGTTTTCGGGCCTAAAAGCCCGCCCACTCTTTTATTTTTATTTTTTATTTTTTTTTGATATTATAGTATAATTTCTTACTTTCTTTCACTAAATTTCCCGTAAAGTCTCCTTACTCTCCTTTCATTCCAAGTCCAAAGTTCAAACTTCAAACAAAGTTCAAAGTTTAAACATTCTCACTAATTGATTATCGATCATCTGTATATGGAGTCATAGACTATAGAGAGACAATGCAGTTTATATTTTAGTATTAAAAATTACAGAGTGCTATATATTTTTTACAGAGTGCAATCTTTTATATAGAGAGAGACTGAGTGCTATATATTTTTTAGATGCATTCAAATTAACTAATGCATTTGCTATAATGATTTCTTGTAAAAAAGACATTAGATTTGCTGTAATATACTAACAATTAGACTTGGAAGTCAAAAATTAAAATTTGCTAATGAGTTGCTGCTAATGATTTCTTGATTTTTATACAATAAAATCATTAGCAAAATCAAAAATGTTAATTTGCTGTAATGAAATCAAAAATAGTTAATTAGACTTGCAAGTCAAAAAATATACTAATGAATTATTATTTGAATTTATTTTAGTTTATTTAATTTTTTGTAAAAAAATAGGATTTAGTGAAAAAAAATTATTGGGCGGGTTTGGCCCGACCGCCCGATGGCCCGGTCGAGGCTGGGCTGGGCTTGAAAATCGGAAGCCCGGTCGATTTCGGGCCGGGCCGACCTGGCCCGGTAAATCTCGAAAGCCCGCTGGGTCGGGCCGGGCCGGTCCGGCCCGCCCGATTTGCCAGCTCTATTTATAACAATCAAATTTTCAATTGTTAATTTGTTGTTAAATTAACGATCGAAAATTCGATTGTTAATTTAACGATCTGACTTTAAAATATTGGAATTACGCTATTTGTCCCTTAAACATCTTCCTCTCTTTTTATTTTGGCCGTCCCCAAAACATCTTCTTAACTTACTTTTGGAAATAATTGTATTCACTATCTCTTACAATCTTCACTTTCTGTGGGACTCATTCTCCACTTATCAAATACACAATTAACTTTTATTAAAATTTGTGTCACCTAAACGAAGGAAGATGTTTGGGGGAGGGAGGGTGTAGGTCATAAATCTTTTTATTTGCAGTAAATTCGATCTTGTCAGTCATTAATAAGTTGATGTGGCTCATTTTCAGTTCCACGTGCATATATTAGGGTTCTGATTAATACATACGATGTTGTTATATCCTAGGTATCACTCAATTCATCACTGTTATATTAATGTTGTTTTAATTTCCACTGATATATAGTCTATATCTTAAAACGACGTAGTTTAAATTCGAAACCCTAGTATGATTTATACTCTGTACTATATATGATTACTTCAAAAGTAGAGCAAAAAATTTGTGTTGTGTAAAATATCAGTTAGATATCTTATCTTACCACCAAATTCCATATATTTAATAAATGATAGTCCCACATATATCGATAATCGATTAATGAGTAGTATTTCATAAAAAAATAATTCATGACAATGAGTATAGTATCAAAATTGAACGTGCAAATAAAATTAAAATAATGTATTTGCTGAAAAAAGAGTGAATGTTCCTTTATGAGGTAGAGGGTGACATAACTACAAAAATGAATCATTCACATGCCAAATGGACCCTGTACAATTAATTGTTCACAAATACAGGCTGCAACCAACACGTTCGCAATCATAAATTTATGTCTTTTAATATTCATACATTAGAATGATCGGAATCATTCCGATCCATGGCCGTATTTTCTCACTTTAATTAATTTCTTTTCCATTCATATATTATTTTATTATTTAGTCAATCATTCGATTTCGAATGGATGAAGAAGGCCTCATATTATTCCATAGATAATGTCGCTAAACGGGACTAGTCTGTTTCGATATTGTTTGGTTTTTTAGATGAGTGTTTTTTTTTTCCTCTTTAAATTTTAACGAGACCCAAATTTTGAGTTTGTTGTTTGTGCTGTCCAAAACTTTTAGAATTTGACTTTTCTCTCTTTCTCTTTTTCTATATATATGTTACCTAATTTCATCATTCGTATCATTTTATTATCATGTATTAAGTGTATAATTGCACATGTTTTCCACCAAATTTATCGTA
Source organism: Salvia miltiorrhiza (assembly GCF_028751815.1). NCBI lineage: Eukaryota > Viridiplantae > Streptophyta > Magnoliopsida > Lamiales > Lamiaceae > Salvia > Salvia miltiorrhiza. Next base: position 13,240,997 of record NC_080394.1, on the reverse strand, counting down.
TTGTAAAACATAATAATCTCATGATAATGTAGAGGATATGATTATTTTAGAATAGCACCTATCTTATTCAATGCTAGTGTTGCAGCGCCGTGTGTGTATGTGTATGTATATAGGGTAGTGCTATTCAATAAACTTTCCTTAGTCTATAAAATAAGACTTAATTTTGAGCGTAGATTAGAGGGTAATCAACAGCTGTGATTATTGATTTGGTAGATTTCACTGTTCATGAAATAGTTACCTATCCAATTGCATAAACCTCGCAACCACAATATATCAAATAACGTACCACACAAAGTAACAGTAAATGTATTACGGAAAGTAAGAACACTGAACACCAGAATTATTCACCCAGTTCGGTGGTAAAACACCTACATATGGGGGCCCACGCCCAAAGGTAGCAAAAATTTATTTTTCACAATTCATACCTTTATACAGTGAATTCATAAGTGTTCTACATAAAATTCATACATCAAAAATTGCTTTTATTTCTTATTTTAAGATGTGTTCTCACGGTAGCCCACCCCTATATATATATATGGTCGCGTTTTACAGAAACAGAGTTTATATAGGAAAATCAGAAACATTGAAAATGACAGTTAATGTTGTTGAACGTACAAATAATTTGTTGAACTTTTGGGGTCTGGAGGGTTAATTCGATGGTTGTTCATGTTTAACAAAATTTCGCGTTGAACGTTGAACGAATGAACGTTGACTGTAGATAAGATGAAAAGTTGAGATTCCATCTCCTTTCTCCGTCTATATTTGCATTTTTATAGAACTTTGCCCTTCTATTGACAATCCATCAAAATTGCTAATAAGCTTAATGAACCTATGCATCATTTAAGAAGTCATACGGTCTATTATAATCATAAAAATTTAAATACTCACAACACTTGACAAACCACAATTTATATATAAATCCAAAACACAGTTCTGAAATATTAATAAAAGCATAATTATATCATAACTAATTTTAATAGAAACTACGATTGTTATTCTAATTAATAATGTGCATACATTATAAAATAAAAAAGTATCATGTTTAATTAAAACCAGCAATAATTTTTTAAATTCAATAATGTGTGATTAATATTAGCTTATTCATATAAATTTTGTGATATTTAATTTGTAAGATATTTTATATTTGAATTATTAAATGCAAAAGAGACTTTACTTTTCAATATCATCTACTCCATATTTGATTACTTTTATAAAATATAAAAAATAAAGAATACAAAGTTTCGGGACGGGGTGAATTTTAATAAGTAATGTACCATAATTAGTGAAAGGGATATTTTTTTCGAAATGAAAGGGAGATTGGAAAATTTAAAAGAATAATCAAAATACAAGGTTGCATTATACCACGAGACTGAGAGGCAAAAGGTCAAATTTCGATATCTTTTTGGTTAGGGAAAGTCAATTTTTTATCAATGCAAGAAGCCCCCACAACTTTTTAATATATATTATTAATAATCAATCTGGTGCCTTAATCATTGAAACGAATATGTGTACAACTCATCTTTTATTTTGGCAACAATTTTGAAAAGTTGCCCATAAACTCCATTTCTATGTCATGCACACAACTAAATGAGATAAATATATGGTCCACTTCTGATTTTTTTCAATTATTGCTAGAAGAAATTATATTCCATAATTGATTGCGATGCTATCTCTATACGTATAGGATTAAGTTATGTGAGCTATAAAATTTGAAAATTTAAAATTACAAATATATTTTCGTTTTTTATTATATTTGTCTATTTTGGGAAAAGACTAATCCATGTCTATTGTCTCGTAAGTAAAACAAAAGTAAAGCATTCAAGTGTGTTTTTTCTATTAATGGTTGAAAAGAGCACATATAGGTGATAAAATGGATTTCGTATAATTATATATATACATCTCATATCTTTTTATCCAATACATTTTATTTAAAATATAAAATATCGTCCTACACGCGTGGAACCAAGTTTCGAGCTGGTCACATAAATGCATTCTAATACATAGTTTTTAATAGTAAGTGATTCGAATTTTCTATTGATGCTTTGCTAACACGTTGCTTAATTTCTTGAAATATAGTACTATGAGATTATTTTCTGTATAATTTTGTGGCAAATCAAATTTTATTGATACCCCTTCTAGTTATAGGTCTAAATCAAAGGGCATATTAGTCAAATTTCCACTGTCGTCAATCACGCTGAAATAGCATTTTAGAAGCCCAAGATTAGGACAATTGAAAATCCCAGTTAAGGAAATTATAACGTATATTTTCCAGCATTTTTCGACCATCCCATATTTCGTACTTACACACAACACACACAGAGTACATACCTGAATTTATACAAAGATAAAAATTGTAATATAGTGTACTTTTTCAGATTTTACAGTTCATTCTGAGGTTTGTCTGCACCAACCAGAACCCGTGCTTGATAATGAAAATGCAGACTAGACTTTAGAGAGAGAGAGAGAGAGCAGAGCACAGTGAGAGAGCTGAGAGGAAAAAAATGGGGGGTAAAGTGAAAATTAGCGGCTGGTGTGGATCATATCAACAGCTGCTGATAAGAATCTGTTTCTTTGCTATTAATTTGTAAGTTCTTAGTAACGGTTTATGTATTCATTTTCTCTTCTTGCGTTGGAATGTAAAGATTGCTCTTTTTGAAGCTTTGTGGGAGGCCCAAATGCAAAGATTCAACTTTTTTGTTGCTTTTTGAAAATCCCATTTGCAAAGATTTGATCTTGCGAAGTTCTGTGGAAAGCACATTGTCATGCTTGTATTGTTTGGTTGCTCTAATTTTGTGAATGTCTATGAATTTGTGGGTTCGTGTGAATTTTTCTTTCTTTTACTTTTCTTAAATTCACTTCTGGAAATTAGTAAGCTGTTGATCTGAATTTTTGTGAAGATTCGGGTTTTCTGGACTTTTAATGAAGTCATTGGCATGAAAAATAGTCTCCTTTTGTCGAATAAATTTTCTTTATAGGATATGAACTCTTTGTGTTGCCAGATTTGGTAAATTTTAGAATGTCTTGGAGCTATTTTCTCTCTAAAACTTCATAAATTGATGCTTTCTTAAGAAACTTTGCAACAAAAATCTCTACTTTAAGTTGGATGAACATTAGCATCTTTATTTGACATTGACGTATCAATAGGAGTTGTTGAAATCTTTTTAGTTTCTTTGTCTTGCAATTAGTTCATTCCTCAAAAAGTCAGTTCTTAATAAAGTTGCTTTTCATTTCATTTCCTTTTTTCTCACCATTTACAACGAATTATTCTTTGCAAAATCTCCTACCAAATTCAGGTAAATCCGTACTCAGATATGCTGCATATGTGTTTATCTTTTCATTGCTATGACATTTCCACTGATTTGGACTTTGACATTATGTTTCTTGTTTCAGTAGTGATATTGGCATGTGATGGTAATACTCGTGTGAATCTTTGAACTCATCGTTTTGCATCTTGTTAGGTGTGGGACAGTTCTGTGTTAACTGAGCATTCATCTACGTGTTGTTCTGCTACGGGTATACAAACACGCTGTTTTCTCAGGGGGTGAAGGGAGTTGCATTTGTGTTCTCTGCTGGAGTTATGGCCAACTTATCTCATTCTGAATCGAGACGATTGTATTCATGGTGGTGGGATAGCCACAACACCCCAAAGAACTCAAAATGGCTCCAGCAAAATATCACAGGTATAAACTTAACTTTTGTGTTGATGGAAATTGGCTATGGATCTGCGTGTGTGTGTGTGTTCTGTGGCTAAATACGTTATTAGAATGATGGATGAGAATATATAATGTAGTACAGTTGCATTTCTTCTTCTGAGAGCAATGCACTTCATAAATCATGACTTTTGTTTCACGTTGTTGTTTCTAATTGTCATATAGAATTTATTTTGTAATTTGTACAAGTAATATACGTTATACATGTGATTGTTGTTCTCATATACAATGAATGAAGCTTGTCGTCTCAAGGAGAGTGTTCGTCGTGTATTATAACATTAGAGCTTATAAATGATGTTGAAAGTAGCGGTGTCTTTTTCTCTTGTATAATAAACTTATATCTTGTTGGTTCATAGATATGGACGGCAAGGTGAAGTGCATGATCAAACTCATCGAAGAAGATGCAGATTCATTTGCTAGACGGGCTGAAATGTACTACAAGAAACGCCCAGAGTTGATGAAACTGGTTGAGGAGTTCTACCGTGCCTACCGTGCATTAGCTGAAAGATATAACCATGCAACAGGGGAGCTCCGCCATGCTCATCGAACAATAGCAGCAGCATTTCCTGATGAAGTTCCTTTTGAACTTGTTGATGAGGGCGATGTGGATCACATGCTTGAGAACACACGGGCGAGTTCTACGTCTGATCAGGAAGATTCTGATGGAGGCATGAAAAAAAGGGGTTTAAAGCAATTGCAAGAGATGTTTGGACTCAAAGAAACGTCGCCTCAAGGTTCAAGTTCAGCTGACATAAGGTCCAGAAGAGGCCAAAAAGAGAAGAAGGATCTCAAGATGCTGTAGTGCAGTTGTCAACTGAGAATCAGAATCTTAAAGATAAGATTGTTAGTGAGACTGAAAGAGCAGGAAAAGCTGAAATCGAAGTTTGCAGCTTGAAGAAAGCACTTGCTGACATGGAAGTCGAAAAAGAGGATATCCTGCTTCAGTATCAGCAATGCCTCAAAATCTGCTGGAGATCGAGGGAGAGCTGCGCCATGCGCAAATGGATTCAACGAGGCTCAATGAGAAGGCCGGTAGAGCTGAAATCGAAGTTCAAACTTTGAAGGAATCCCTCATTCAGTTAGAGTCTGAAAAGATTGCTGGAATGGTGAAAAATGAAGAGTATTTGGAGAAGATATCTCATCTCAAGGCTATGGTTTCTCGACTGCAAGAAGATATGAAGGGCCCTCGACAACAGAACATTTGCAGTGGAGAGTGAAGCACAAACTCTGAAAGATGAAATGTCGAGATTAGAGCTTGAAAGAAAGCAGCAGCGTGTAGGTACGAGCAGTGTCTTGGAAAGATATCAGAGTTGGAAAACATAATCTCTAGTAAGGAAGACGATGGGAGGATGCTTAAGAAGCAAGCAGAAATGGCTGAAATCGAAGTCTCAAAACTGAGGAAGTCCGTTGCCGATCTAAACAAGCAGAAAGAAGCTTCTGCTTTCAATACAAGCAATGCTTAGAAACGATATCCAAGCTTGAGGGAGATATATCTAGCGCAAAAAATGAAGTTGAACGCCTTAACCGTGAAGTCTTGATTGGAACTTCGAAGCTCAGGACTACGCGAGAGAAGTGCACTCTGCTTGAGATGTCTAACCAAGCATTGCGAGTTGAGGCTGATGATCTGGCAAAGAAGATTGCAATGAAAGATCAAGAGCTCTCGAGCAAGCAGGAGGAGCTCGAGAAACTTCAGTCCGGTTTACATGATGAGAGTGCCCGTCATGCGCAAGTTGAAGCCACGCTCAAGACTCTGCAAAGTTTGCACTCTCGGTCCCAAGATGATCAGAGAGCTCTTGCCTCGGAGCTCAAAGACATGCTTCGGATGCTAGAAGACGTGGAGGCAAGCAAACGTGGTTTGGAGATGGAGCTTCAGCAAGTTAGGGATGAAAATCATGATATGAGTCAATCTTCGTTCTCTTCAGCCGTGTCTATGGAGAATATGCAAAATGAGATCTTTAGTTTGAAGGAGATTAGGGAGAGGCTCGAAAGGAAGTATTGCACCATATGGAAATAAGCATATCCCTTCATCATGAGATTTCATGTTTGAAAGAAGAAATCGAGCGCTTGAACAAGAGCTACCAGGCTTTGGTTGAGCAAGTGGAAGCAGCAGGTCTCAACCCGAAATGTCTTGGGGCTTCTATGAAGAGCTTGCAGGATGAGAACTCGAGGCTTAAAGAATTGCATGAAGAGGACAGCAACGAAAAGGAGATTCTGTTGAAAAAGTTAGAGAACATTGATGAAATCTTGAAGAAGAAAGTGGCAGCCGAGAGGTCCCTCTCGGACTTGAATGGTGAGCTGGAGATGTCGCGCGAAAAGGTTAAGGCGCTGCAAGAATCCTGCAAACTCCTCCATGGAGATAAGGCTACTCTTGCTGCTGAGAAAGCTTCTCTTCTATCTCAGCTGCAAGCAATAACCGAGAGCATGAATAGTTTAGTGGGACAAAATGCTGTTCTTGAGAACTCGTTGTCTGCTGCAAAAGTTGAGCTTGAAGGCTTGAGGGAAAAATCCAAGGGATTAGAAAATATCTGTGATTTGCTCAAGAATGAAAGGTCATATCTTTTATCTGAAAGGGACAGCTTGATTCTTAAGTTGGAAAACGTGGAGAGGAGACTTGAAAGCCTAGAGAAGAAGTTTACACGATTGGGAGAGAAATACGCGGACTTAGAGAAGGAGAACGAGGCCATGCATTTTCAAGTGGAGAAACTCAAGGTCTCGTTAGGTGAGGAGAAGCTGGAACGAATAGGTTCACAGCAACTAAGTGAGACGAGGATGGCTGGACTTGAAACCGAGATCCATCTCCTGCAAGAAGAAAACAAATGGAAGAAGAAAGAATCCGAAGAGGAACTCGAAAAGGCTCTGAAAGCTCAGTTTGAAATATCGATATTTCAGAAATTCATACAAGATATGGAAAACAAGAATTACTCTCTCATCATCGAGTGCCAAAAGCATGTTGAGGCGTCTAAATTGGCGGAAAAAGTGATATCGGAGCTCGAGAGTGAAAGCCTTGAGCAGCAGGTGGAAGCTGAGCTCTTGTTGGATGAAATTGGAAGCCTTAGGTTAAGCATATACCAAATTTTCACGGCCCTCGAAAGCAGTCCAGATTGTGCACCCGAGGACAAGGTCGAGAGTGAGCAGACTTTGGTGCATCAGATTCTTGGAAGTGTTTGAAGAAATGAAATGCGCCATCTCGAAAAATGAGGATGAAAAGCAGCAGCTCTATGTTGAGAATTCGATTCTTGAAGCCCTCCTCGAGCAGTTGCAGTCCAAGGGCATGGGGATTGAGTTACAGAAGCAGCAGTTGGAGCAGGAGGCTGAAATCATGGCGAAGAAACTTGCCATTGTGAACAATGAAAAGGAAGAACTCCTAGAGATGAACAGGCAGTTGAAATCAGATTCGAGCAAGGGTTCTCAGGCGACTTTGGTGCTTCAGGCTGCGTTGGCGAGTCTTTGTGTTAGACAAGGTGATCTGCAGGCGGCTTATAATGCATTACATGAAGCACACTCTCGAGAAAAGCAGGAAAATGCATGTTTGCTGAAGAAGTTATCTGATCTGATAGAGGAGAAACGTCGAGTGGATCAGCATAACGATGATATCCTCTTGGAATTCTTGGCAACGGCCAATCAATCTGTCTTGTTGAAGAGCTTCGTAGCAGAGAAACTTATGGAGCTAAGATCGCTACTCGAAGATCTGAACAATCAACACGAGGTGAACAGTTGCCTCGGAAGAGAAATGAACGAGTTGGGGGGCAAGCTCGACCTACAGAAGGCTGAAAATCTAGTCCTCAAAGATGCCGTGTGCAGATTGGAAAGTGAGATCCAAGAAATCAAAGAATCTAACTTTCAAATGAAGCAGGACATAGAAAGTAGTACGGAGAGCTTACTTCAGACAAAGACGAAGCTCTTTGACACAGAAATGCAGCTTGAAGCTACCGAGAAGCTTAACTCCACGTTGTTTGTGACTGTAGCGGAGCTGAAAATTGGCATTCATAGGTCACAGCAGGTACGAGAAGATCTAGAGAAGAACATGGCCCGTCTCTTGGAAACTAATTCCACACAGATGAAGGAGATTCAGACCCTTCACAAAGTCAACAAAAACTTAGAATCTGAACTTGGCCTACTTCATCAAGAAATCGAAGAAAATGTAGTGAGAGAGCAGACACTTGGTATAGAGCTCCAAGGCATGAACATGAGTTCGAACTCTGGGAGGCCGAAGCAGCAAATTTTTGTTTTGATCTTCAGGTCTCTTCTGTCCAAGAAGTTCTGTTAAAGGATAAGGGGCAGGACCTCACCGGGGTGTGCCAGAATCTTGAGCTTAAAAATGCTGCAAAAACATCAGAGGTTGAACAAATGAAAGGAAAGATTTGTCTGATGGAGAGCGAAATCAAGGGACTGAAATCCAAACTTTCAGCATATGATCCAGTCATAGCTTCCCTAGGAGATGATATAACACTCATAGAGCACAATCTACTACTTCGTTCCAACCTTAAAGCTGCACATAGTCAAGAGACAGAGGTAAATACTCTTATATCACAAGTAGATGGAATTTTTCATTTCTTCAAGTTCAAGATATTTAGTATTTACTGCTTCCTTCCATTGTTAGCAGTTTCTGGAATTGCTCTTCAAGCTAGTGAAGCCACATCTCTGATACCTTCGGAGATCAATCCCTTCTTAGTTTGCAGAATTTGCAGATGAGAGCTAAGGTAGTCAGAAAATTGATGGAAGACACAAACAAACCTGCTTTGCGGAGAAGATCAAATTCAAAGAGCAAACAAGAACCTGTGATTGGTGAGGTTGACCACTCGAAGATGCAGCCCAACTCAGGTAGAGACAAGCATGAGCGCAGCAGCAAGAAAGCATATTCAAGTGAGCTGAATGACTCTCCCAAGTTGCAGAAAGCAAAAGCCAAAGCCTCAGAAGCCCGAAATGTGATGCTAATGAAGATATTCCTCTTGATCAAGCCTCTGATAACTCCATGAGGAAGACTGGTAACGCTGGCTCTGATGATCTGATGCTTGAGCTGTGGGAGACTGTCGAGAATGGAAACAGAGATCAAACAATTGGAGAATCTCTTAGGTTGACGGGCAGATCAAAGGGAAGGGAAAGAGCTTATGATCAATTACTACCATCCACCGACTCAGATATGGAGAAAGAGTGGGCCGTGGATAAGCTGGAGCTGTCGGCTAGATTCACCGAGCCTAATCAAGAACTGAACGACAAACACATCCTCGCGAGACTTGCCTTCGATGCTGAGAAGCTGGAAAGTCTCCAGACAGCACTGTATGACTTGAGAAGGAAACTGGAGATGAACAAGAAGAATAGAAAGGCCAAAAACGTCGATTTTGGAGCAGTTAAGGAACAGTTGCAGGAAGCAGAGGACACACTAGTTCATCTGGTTGATTTGAATGTACAGCTGGTGAAGAACATAGAAGAGTGCCCTCCTGAAGAAATGGCTTCTCCAAGGCTGAAAGAGACGATGAAGACATGGAGAGTCAAGGTGATGGAGCAAGCTGAAAAGGGGTCCGAGAGGATCAACGTGCTCGAACTAGCCGTGCAAAAGATTCAATTCGTGCTGTCAAAGGTGGAGGATGAAGGCAAAGGGAGCAACAGATTCTTGAGAAGCAGAACTGTGATTTTGAGGGACTTCATTCACAGCGGAAGGAAGAACAGCGGAAGGCGAAAGAAAGGGCCCAACTGTGGGTGTTTCAAGCAATCAACTAGTGGAAACAGAAGCCGTTCTTGAGTTTTCACTTTGTCTGAAAGATTGATTCTTGGAGGTGTTGGTAGGTTTGTTTCTGTTAAGATAGTTGGAACTGACTCATCTCATAAGTTGAGAGGAACTGTAATAACTAGATGTTGCTCTATTTGTGTATTTTCAGCTCATCATTATGTTGGTCTTAGAAATATTGGTGTTTCATATGCAAGAAAACCAGTTAAGTTATTCGATTTTGTTGCATTATTAACTATTGATGGCATCTTTATCCACTTGATGTGTGTTGTTGGTATTTTGTTATTTGGGGGAAGAAAACAGTAGAGCCTCGAGAGAGGTTTCAGCTAAATGGCTATCTCCGAGTTGCAAGGATGGTCTATCCTTTCTCCTAGCCTTCAAAATTTACCATTTGGAAAGCATCTCGTGCAAAATTTATTGCAAGTGTGTGTTTTCATCACTTCATGCTTTGTCTAATTGTAGACTCCTAAAACAAGATGGCAGATATCACTTCTTCTGTGATAAATTCTTCTTATAAGAGTCGTTTAAATTAGTACCAGGAAGACATTGTGCAAATGAGCTAAATCATAAACATCCATTTTCTTCCAATACAGTACTTGAAACAACACACTAAGTGCTCGTTTGGTTCAAATAGAGGAATGAAATCAAATAAAAGAGTAAATGGTAACAATAACCATTACTTTTATTGAATGTTTGGTTTAATAATGGAAATAAGTCATTAGTAAGGGATTCTCTTTCTTTTGTTTCCCCTCTATTTTGAGGGGTAATAAATTGGGTGATTTGAATTACCCACAAGTAAGAGTAATGGTTAACTTATTACATAAACCAAACAACAAATAATGAATTCAATTAATTGAATCTCTTTTCAACCTTTAAAAACACCCAACCAAACGTGGGCTAATTCTAAACTGATGGCCATCTTTCGTTACACTTACATTTTCTGATCAATTTACTCTATGCCATTAATCCACCTAATTCTTATCCATTTGAGATATATATATATGATTAGTTGGTTACTCAAACCATATGAAAACATTGAAATGTCGCATCTGTTTTCTTTTATGTTTAAACTGCTACATGCGAACAATAACAATGCTTTTCAACTTTTCTAAGTTATTTTCGAGCACTCAAAATATAGGAAAACAAAAAACAAATCGACTCAATAACAAAAATACAAAATTGAGTGTTGCGCATTTATAAATATAACCACCACATCAGATCAGACAGATTTATCAATAAAACTTACCAGACTCAGGAAAAACAAAATCTCTTACAACAAAAACTCCTAAAACAAATATAGTATCGATTTCAAGATAATACAAAACCAGTAAACATGACATAAGTTCAAAACAAGGGAATCTATCAGGCACCAACAACTTCAGTTGGCTCAGCAACTGGCTCCTCAGCAGGCCTATCCAACTTCGCACCAATATCTTCGGTATAATCACCATGGACCTACACAACAAATATCCATTAATTATTCAAGATGCAGTGTCATATTGATGTTAACAAAGATATTTCAAGTAATCTAGAAGATAAGATATTCAAGGGCAACTCAAAGTCAGCAATTCAGATTTGTGAAACACAGTTGAATCATATTCAAGAGAAAACTGTTTAGGTCAAATTGATAACATATTACAATTAAGAACACTCAGGATAGAACGAAACAAAACTTACCTCCATTAACTTTCCAAGGTCAAATTTGGGTGCTTTCAAGATTTTAACTTTTCTAATATAAACATTCTGCAAAGGGTAGATGCTTGAAGTTGCCTTCTCAATTTCCTTCCCAATTGACTCGGGAATGAATTTCTGCACCAACTCCTTCAGGCTGCAGGACTGGGCCTGGTTAACCATGATCTCCCGCATCTTTCTCCGAATCTACAAAATATACAAGAATATAAATACAAAAGGTTGATAATCTATTGATGGTTCATGATATGAAAATTATGGATATCATATATAGTCAAATAAAATTGTAATAACAGGATTTGAAAATTTTGGAGGTATTCACCTGGCGAACTTGGCTGGTCTTTGCATAACATGTAACCTTTTGCTGGTTCACACGCTTCTTCGTGAAGGCAATACAGAACATCCTCAAAGTGTAGGCGTCGGTCGTCTCTTCACATCAATGTGAGCCTCAATGAGTGATTGCCTTTTTCTGACAAGTGATCTCAACTTGTCAGTGGTGAAGTCCATACCCTACAATTTTTACACAAGTGAAAAGCAGACATTTTAAGATCGACAATGTACTCAAAACAAAAATCAAGTAAGAATCTTAAAATTGTGCATACCCAGAAGTTGGTGAGAACGTTCTTTCCTTGAACATCTTCAACTCTCAAGCGAATCTTTCTGTATGCGTGATCCTCATCACCTTGAAGATCAGCCAAGGAAGCCTCGACCACTCTGTGCTTGAGCCCTTCTGAGGCAATCTGATGACAAGCAATAATTCCATTAACAAACAAACAAGACCCATAGGCTAGGGAAAAGAATGCAGAGACTGGTCACATCTTTACTACAACCATTACAGCAACAACAAAACATCAAACTAATACAAAGACATCCTGTCTACCAGTACAACATCCATACCATAACAGCTAATTGCTTCGCAATACATTCATTTGAGAGTATTTCAATTTCAAGATAAGCATTCCAACAAAAACATACTTGCCTTTATAACACAGTTTAGGCATATAATAAAGGTTACTCATTAACAAAGATCAGTTTACGTTAATAATGAAAATAAATTGAACTATGGTATAAACAAATTCTGTGTACTAAAATCATTATATTTAAAGTAAATTATTCGAATCTGAGAGCAATTCGACCGCTGCACCTGCATTTGATCTCGTTGGTTTCATTCCAAAATTTACACACCATTTTTCCTTTTTTTATGCAAAATCACATCCTAAACACTACGTACCACAACTCAATAAAATAAACATACTACGTTGCAATTAAATTCACCAAATTATCAACCTCCAAAACAAAGGTCAAACATCCATTTCTGAAGAAGATGTCACATATAAAATTTAAATGCCAGAAAAATGTAAGAAGAAAACCATATATACACAGAGAGAAACAGTCAGTCCATTATCAAATTCCATGAAACAAAATTTCATATGTAAACTGCAAATGCAAATAGCACCATTGCTGTTAAAGTCATTCATTTTTGCCAAAATTTGAAGAACTATATCATCAACATATGCAGCTCACATTTAACAAGGTAGATATATAGACAACAATTTGTGCTTCTATCGCAATGAATACAATTCAAGAGCTCCCGCTCACAAAGCTCAAGCTGGATTAATTACCACAAATATTGATTTGAAAGCAAGATTCTTACTACATAACCATTAAAATACTAAATTCATATTTCAAGTTTGAAAAGGGGGAAGGCGAAATATAAGGCTGTCAATCAAAATCCCAGCTAGTTACAAACACATTCAATCAAAAATCAAATTCATATGAACATCAGCAGAAAAGATAGTGCAATTCAACTAGAACAAAGAAAACTGCTCAAAATTGAAGCAATAAAACAACGGCATAATCGCCACTATTATTCTACATGAAATTCAAAATTAAGCATTTCAGTATCAGAAAGAAGTAAAAATAGTAGATTATATTCACCACATAAAAGGATTTGCACTAATTCAAATAAAACCCAAATAAATAAGGAAAAGGGGCACAAAAACAGGGTAACATTAGTAATCCTTTTAACAAAAATGCGAAAAGGAAAGTAATAAATTGTACCTTGGTACCTTGGTACCCTGAGTACGGGTAATTAGGGTTTTCCCAACGTTCTTGTTGCTGAAAACTGAAGGGGCTTTGATATCATACCACTCCTTCTTGCAAACGGATCGACACTACAAGAACAGCGAATATTTAGTTAGCAAAAACTTCAAGAATAAACAAACATTTTAACGTTAAAAAAAATAAAATAATATCACTCACGCCTTCTTCTTGCCTCCCTTCTTTCCTTTTGAAATCCTCTTGTTCTTGCTGCATGCATCAAATCAAATACAAAATCATCAATCATAAAAGAATTAAAAATTTCAAGAATCAGCAGTTATATTGAAAGAGGGTAATGACTTGTGCGGCTAAAGACATAGGCAGTGAAATGAGAGATACCCGACAGCCATGGTGAAAGAGCAGCTGAGGTTCTGAGGTTGGAGAGAGAAGGCTCTTCTTGTCGAAGATGTGCGCTCAGCTAAAACCCTAGCAGCAACCCCTGCTTATTTCTCGTGGGCTTTGAGTTTTAGTAAGGACCTTTTTGGCGCTTTGCTCGTGCTAAATAGTAACGGGCTTAGGGCCCATTTGGTTTTCAGTATAGGATTAATCAGGATAAAATTTATCCTGATAATTTAGTGAGGATTAGTCTTAATTTTTTATCTCACATGGGTGTGTTTGGTATTATTAAGTTATTAATCCCATAAACTGTTTGGTATTCCTTAGAATAGATTGGATTAACAACTCAAAAACCTAAATTGTCCTCCCATATTTTCCTAAATGCCAAGCGTGCCCTCAAAAATAGGGCTGAATGCAGCGCCAATTTTTTAGATCAAATTATTCAATCCTTTGGAATAGTAACGGACGCATCTCACAAGTTTTTGCTGGAGAAGAAAAGATCTCCACAGCTTCCATTGCTGCATTTGGTGAACTTATCTTACTCAAACAATGAGCCAAGCAACCGAAGGTAATCATTCCTCTATTTCTCAATGTTTTTTGTGTTGAAACCTTGTTGTGAACCATGCTTTTCGCTGCTGCTGCAATATTTCGATTTTTAGAGTTCTTAATCATTCTCTACGATTTTTAGAGTTGCAGTTTTGGTATTTGTTATTACCATTATGATTTCGCCGAAACACATATAGGTGAGATTCATTTTCAGTGCGAGATCTCTCATTGATGCGTTGAGAACTTATTTCTTTGTGGTGTTTGGAAGTAACGGCACGGCACGTTCTGGCAAAGGCGGCAAGACGGACCAAAAGCGTCGTTCGTGGTCGACACACGAAGAACATGTTTTTGCTATCATCGATGAAGGAGCTCTTGCACAAGGTTGGAAGTCGGATAACGGCTTTCGTGGCGGCTATTTGAATAAACTCTGAAGAAGCTATGGCGGAAGGAGTACCCAATGACGGACATAAAAGGGACGCCCCACATCAACTCCAAGGTGACAACGTGGAAGAAGCTCTACTATTCGCTGTGGAACATTCTCAAAGTTAGCGGTGTTGGCTTCAACGTTAACGGCAACTATGATTGATTGTGACGACGAGCAATGGCAAGGCTTTGTGGCTGTAAGTTTTCAGTGACTAGATTCATTTGAATATGAGTTACTATGCGTGCTTCTAGTTCCATTCTCGAAAAGATGTTGCAAGATTTCGAAGTAGTTTTCACAGATTTTTGTAAATGTCATTTAATATCGTGGCTGTTATTCTTGTTACTAATTTCAAATCTTTGTTGTGTTGTGGCTGTCCGAACTGTTACATCCTCAAACTAATGCGTGTTGATTGTTTAATTACATTTCAAACTTGTTTTACAGGCCGATAAGAGCGTGATGATTTCCATTACAAGAGTTGGCCATATTACGAGGATTGGAAGCTTCTCTTCGGCAAAGATCGGGCAACGGGCGAAGGGCGGAGGACCTCATGAAGCGGCTCATGACATGTTAGAAGATAAACCTTAGCCCGGTCAATGATAGCGGCGACTACCATGTCTCCTTAGAGGGGATTTTTCGAGAATGAAATTTCAGGAGACAACGTAAGCCAAACCTTTAATCGTGACGAGCCGACACCCCCGTTGAAAAGGAGGCTCCAACTTCAAGTAAGAAACGTCGTCGTAGTGTAGGCTTTGATGACAAGTTCTTTGAGGCTTTGCGCGAGGTTGGTCGGGGCACGGATTCGAGGCTTGAAACTATCTCCAACCGAATGGGGTACGATTTCAACGTGTCGAAGGCGCGCAAAGAAGTGTTTTCCAAATTGAGTGGCATTGCGGGGCTTACACGAACCGATAAGTACATTCTATGCAACATGCTTGCCGAAAAAACGGAGTTTCTTGACATCTTTTCAAGTCTCCCCGAAGATGAGAAGGAAGGGTACGTGTTGTTCCTCCTTGCTTCGAAGAAAATGTGACTTTGCGTGGCTCTCATTTGCATCGTGGGTGACACCATCAAATCTTAGTCATCGCTGCTGCTTTTGTTTTGTTTGTTTTGAAAGCTTGACATTGGCCATCTACATTGCTTTTCTTTAACTACGCTTTGTTTGGTTGTTGTTGCCTAGTAGCTTCATCATCTATTTCATTTCTGCATCGCTAAGACTTTTTTTTCGCTCGAATGTGGTATTTGTTGTTTTTCCAGCCGTTGACTGTTGTACCTTCATAGATTTTGGTTTCTGGTGTTATGAATAGTGGTTTGAGTTTTTGAAAATTTGTTGGTTTGATTGGAGCAGTACCACATTTAGCCCTTGATTTCTGGCAACTTATGATTATTTCAAGAGCATGTGATACAGTTTGTGATTCGCTTATAGCAATAGCCACCTGTTATTTTACATCAAATAACATCTCAAGCCTATTATTGACCCATGAATTCGCTGGCTCATGTGTACAGCAAAAGCAAATATTTTAGAGTGGTTTGTCAGCTATAGTTGATTCCCACAATTTTGTGAAGCATTATTTCCCGTCGACCAAAACACATATCTTTCGATAAAATGTCGAACACGATTGGTACAATGACTACAGCACACAAACATACCATAAATTGCTGAAATGAAAGAAAATGAAAGTTCAAACACTTGCAAAACGAGAATCATAAACAACCGCGTTCAATCCCAATGAAATGGCGATAACTTCGGCTACTTGTAAGGAGAAGACGATGCACATGAACTTCCACCCTCGTTCTTCTTCACGGGTGGGTTGGTTGGTCGTTTAAATTTGCTTGTAATTGTCTTCCAAGGATGAACAATCTTGCTTTTGAATGGATTTGGAACGGACGGCGCCACACTCGAACAAGCATCCTCGACAAATAGTTTTCTAGCGACAGGTTTTGGTACCGGCGAAGTAACCTCATCGTCGCTTGAACTCGATTGCTTGGTCACAGTAGTCGAGTCGTCGATTACGATGAGCGTATGGGAATTCTCATTTTTCACGTCGTGAATCCCGAACAGGTTGCACAAAAGTAGGAATGTCGGCTCACCCTCATGATTATAAGCTCGGGACAATGGATTTTCCTTATAACAAAAATGTGATATCATTAAAAGAGAACCAAATAAAAAAGGAAAATAAATAAACCAACGTGCTCTAAACTAATGAGAATACCTTAAACAATCGTACCCACACGTCGTCAACGGCGTGAACAAAATTGCTTCGTTGATCGTAATACGTCTCTTTCACTTTGCACAACCATTTGAAGCATATGTACCGATCATGTAGAAAGGCGACTCGTCCCTCCACTTCATTCAATGAGACATCGGCATTTAATTGCGAGTTTAGTTTCTTCATAGCGTCAATGAATGCATGTGGCGAGAGGTGTGGTGGTGTGGGGCGACATTCTTCAGTTTTTTGAATTAAAGAAACAATGAGCAATTCGTCCTTGCTTGCATCCCATTTGCAAGGATAAAGGTATAGTGTTTGGGAGCCGGGAGGTGGGAATGTCATTTTGGGGAAGAAAATAATGAAAAGTTTGCAATATATCTAAGGAGATGTGCTTTTGTGAGGCCAAACAAGTAATGGGGGATGGAATGATATGAGTTGCTATTTATTGATATCGTTGATGGTAGTTTATGATAGTGATTAATGGGAGTTTGGTGGTGGTTATTGGATGTTGGTCTTGCATGACAAGAACCACCAATAGTAGCTATTGTTAAATAATATACAAGTTTGACTACATCTCCTTCGATTTACTCCTATGTTTGAATAAGTTGGGTTTTTTTAGCAATTCCTGATTCCAATTGATTTTGGTCTTGTAACCAATTCTATTTTCTTTGCAGCGGTTTCCGAGAGCAGATATTCAAAATTGGAGCATTGGTCCTCATTCCAATTTAATAAAGTGTAATGTCATCTATTTTGACTAACTTCGAAATTAGGGACCAAAAATTTTGAGAATTGAACTTCCACACTCATGGACCTATACAGTTTAAAGAAAACGAAAGATAATAGCGGATCAATCCATTCAAATTATGGCAAATTTTGGCCTCATAATAGCGGAATCCACATTACAAAGTTTCGGACTATTCATCATATCAAAAAAATGAGATTCGATCCCAACATATTACATGAATTTGCCAATCAAAATACTAAGAACTAGCACTAATATAGTGAAGCAAAGTGCGGCTCTAACGAACTCGAAAACTCCACATTGCGGGCCCAATCCCATGCACGATCCGAACACCTCACCCCCCTTGACAATGTCCGGTGAAACATGCGGCGACAAGACACTTTGGCTGCCTACTTGGGTTGTAGAAGATCCGGGCGTCCGAGGTACTTCGTGGTAAAATAGGAGATGGTACTCGTCGTACCAATAGAATCCCTTTTCATAGGTAATGCCCGTTGGACACTTGTAGTAGAATCGGCCGGGGTTTCTAGACCGGAAACCGGCGCACTTCAGATTCATGATCCCCTCGCCACAACTACATTGAGGTACTTGGTTCGATAACTGGGACGGGAACTCCATCATATGCTGTTAAACAAAGAAATGAATTCACAAAAAAATAGTTCCAAATCTCGAAAGCTAGCATTTTTAAACAAGGCAGCCATCACAAGTTCCACCCAAAACTATTATCAAAATGCAGATATCACTATCCCCATGTCATTCACCAACAGTGTTCATCACAAGTCACAAAAAAATAGGTACAAATCTCGGAAGCTAATATTGTTAAACAAGGCAGCCATCACAAGTTGCACCAAGACTATTATCAAAATGCATACATCACTATCACCATATCATTCACAAAAAATAATGCAGAGATATGATAATAACTTCATTGGCAGTAAACTAGTGAAATTCTGAGAACAATCTCAGTGCTCAAAACAAAAGCATAAAATCATCACAAACTCATCATTGTTTAAACAGAAGATAGAAAACATTCTCCACTAGTTTCCTCTTCACCAACATGATCAAGAGGCCAGCAAGATTAGATGCATTCTTCACATATCAGTGCAGTGTTTTAAAGAATACAACAGTTTGCAAAGTACTAACTAAATGCAGCCACCAAACATCAAACAAATAATAACACATGTCAAATTTAAACTCAACGACATTATCTCAAATTAAAGAAAAATGAAGTCAAACAAATTAAGTGGGCAAGTTGTTGTTGACATATTGCAACCACATTGCGTCGGCTAAAGCATTCCTAGCGGCGTTCCATTGGGGGAGCTTTCAACATGCTCTATGAAGTCATCGGGTGGCCCATCTAAGTTTGCACCGTTGTCTTGGGGCATTGCATCTAGTTGTTGCTCAATAGGATCTACCGACATTTCCATTCGAATAAAATTGTTGAGTAGAAAGGATGCCATGATGAGTCGATTTTGTACTCGAATTGGATAGAAAGAGGGTGACCTAAGAATACCCCATCGCATCTTCAATATCCCAAATGCTCTCTCTATGGCGTTCCTTGCTTTGCTATGTCTTAAGTTAAAGAGTTCCTCTTTATTTTGAGGGCGTGCATTGTTCAGTCCCCACTCTTTTAAATGGTACCTAACGCCTTTGAACGGCGTTAGGAAACCGTCACTATTCGCATAACCGTTATCACACAAGTAGTACTTCCATATCAACATAAGAATCAAATGAAACAACTAAAATTAATTGTGATGTTAACAACAAAATATTTATAAATATTAAATTTAGTTCAAAGCATTATGTACCCTTTGGGACCTTAAGGCCATGAGGTCTACTAATTGCATCTCGTAAGATTCTAGAGTCCGCAGCTGAACCTTCCCAACCGGATAAGACATAACTGAAATTCAAATTGCGGTCGCAAACACCAACACATTTGTTGATATTTGCCCTTTCCTTGTTCTATATCGGGGTTTGTCCTCATTACCGACCATAACACTCACATACGTGCCGTCTAATGCCTCTAAACAGCCCTATATACACGGCAAAACATATAATTAATGCACCACACCAATCAAATCTAAATATTGATTTAGTAAAAAAAATAATATACATGCAAGTGAATAATACCTTAAACCATCTCCACCGTGGATCATTGCAATCCGCGGTAACAGCTTCTGGCTTGGATAAGAACAAGTCATGTAGCCTTATAACAGCCCCTAGAACAATGTATGTATGTGAAATTGTCCAACCGGATCGCCAAAAATCAAACCGTACAACTCTATTATTTTTATGGTGTGCTAAAACCGAAAGAAACATGGCTACTTGTTCTTCTACGGTAACAAATCGGCCATCAGCCAAACCCCCCCGTTCTCGCAAAATAACACAAAGTTTAGAGAAAGTTCTACTGTCCATGCGGAGGTTGGCTATACAGTCAGCGTCACTAACACCATATAAACGACTTAAATGTTTTTCTTGGTCTGGCAATTTACTGACTATCTCATATTTTAATTCTCCGTTGCACGCAGCCTTTTTCCTAGTCTAGACTTACGATAGTAGGCCATTATCAAGGCTACTTGTATCACGTGCATGCGCAATATTTCCTTTAAGGCCACAAATTGCATATCAAGAATACGTGCGTCTTCATTACCAGGCATTGCTTAAAATCAATGGTATAAATTAGTTGGGAGGTGAGTGGCCTATAAATAAAGAGAAATTCGACCATTATTAAAATTGAATGACGAATAGAGTGTCACATAATAATGTTACGAAATGCAAGCAGAACATTGAAGAACATAAAATAATGGCAAATGGTATCATACCCTTCAATCACAAAGACTTGATCCCTCATAGTTGCATGACCGCATAGGTAGATCAATTGATATTAATGGCACAAACAAACTAAAGCTGAAGCCTATCAATTCATTTGTGTAACACACGAAAATGAACCTATTTAAAATACACCTCACTCCCAAATTCTATGATGTCTACTGTTTATTCTTGTCTACTATTTTTATTCTTCTGAAAATTTGTTCAAACCGTAAAATCAACAACTTATTTCTTTCACCACATGACTTAGTAGCAACATCTTTCAACTGGTAATTTTAGTTTCAACTCTTTTATGTTCTTTTCATGATTTCAGGTAGCAAAAATAAAATGCTCATCTCTCACAACCAAAACTCCCATAAAAGAAAGATCTTGTTTAAAATATGTATACGAATTTCTGCAATTCTATTTGCAACTCGAAGCTAATAACAACCAATAGGAAATTCAATGGCACCCACAAGAACAAACGATTACACAGGAGCATAATGTACAAGGCGCATATTCTGAACTCACACCGATGACTCAATTAAAACAAAGTAAGTCGAATTCTGTCACAGCACAAGTTTAGCATCATGACATACCTTTGATTATGGAGAACTTGTGAAAAAAATGCTCTTTATGGTAGCCTAAAAGGCGTCGGGGAACACATTAGCAGGTGACTATGAGTTTTGCAAATCTAAATAATTCAAACTTATTAAAAATTTGATTATGAAAACAGAATCGAAGCAAAGCTATCGCAAATCGGAACAAAGCGAGGAAAGAAAGAGTGATTTTAATTTCGATGTTGTATCAATTGGGTATTACCAGATGTGCGGAATAGATCAGAGCTCACGAACGATCTTGGCGGCAACAGCACAAAAGTCTCAGGTGTTGGCGAGGGAAGACGATGCACAAGCGACGACGGACAGGAATCGCGATATGGGTACTTTATTTTCAGAAGAAAAACTTCGCGAGGGAAGTGAGGATGGTGGAGGCGGGGGAGACATA